>NC_136629.1:23215868-23443368 GCF_933228915.1 Telmatherina bonti | reverse complement strand
CTGCATCCACTCATTTTGCTCTACACCAATTGAGGGTGCTCTTTGGAAATTAAAAACTGAAAAGCTCCACAGTAATTCACAGATGTGTAATTGTGTAATAGATGTGTTAGACACAATTCTTGCTCTGTGGTGTCACTTCATCTTTTTATTATTAGATGTAAATTTGCTCTTAATGGTAATTGAATTTATTCTAAAATGATATTGTTCTCTTCAATGTTTTTAAACTCATACTTTTTTTTCATAAATAAACTCTTCATTTAATTTACAACAAAACAGCTGGTGCTTTGCAGAAAATTAGAGTTCGCTAAAAAGAACCATGAACTTGTAGTTACGTGTTTGTAATTCTGCCTGTCGTGTTTCTCACATTGAATTACTAAGGGATACTATACTGTGTCATTCCTCCTTTTTATGCCTGTTTCAGGGGATGAAGTAATGGTCGCCATAGAAAATGTCTTTTTTAAACTTGTCGATCCAGTCCAGGGGTTTATCTTGAGGCGGATGTGTGGTGAACTGCAGGAGGTAAACACCAAGTCATTATCACCTTCCAATTACAAATATACACCTAGTGGCCAACTTTGACATCTGCCCGTGGTTCTCATTTCGTTAACAGCTGTTTGACGTGGAGAGAGCAGAACTTTATCTCCGTGTCCTCAGGCAGCTTGTTGTCATGTGCAGTTCTGCATCAACGCACTGCATTAAAATTCAGCAGTGTGTCTTCCCTAAACTAATCGAGTACGGGCTCACAGTTCTACAAGAGCCAAGTCAACAGGTACACAACTTAAGATCCACACCCTGTCATCAGTTTGGCTACTTTATGTTCAACTCTATTTTTTTTCTGTTGCCAGATCCCCTCTGTAGGTCACCAGGTGACTAAAGCAGTTGCTATGTCTTCCCTTGCCACTGTGTGCGACCTCGTGGATCAGGAAGGGATCCATATGCAAACAGAGACTATAGCAGCCCTGAAATTACTGAATGATTATTTCTACAGCTCGCTGACTTCCTTACAGTGTCAAGCTGCTCTGGAAAATGTCAACAAACGCTTGAAGAAACCACAGCTGACCGACTGTTCAAGGTCAGAGGAGACCCTTCTAAAGAGGAAATTATGACATTTTAGAGTAAAAATATAATCTTAAGTGCCACACAGCCATCATTACTGATTAGAATATTTCTTCTACTGATAGTGATGTCGAAGCACAAAGTCTTCTGCTGCAGGACTGGGGGCGCATCGCTGCCAACTTTATGCGACACCAGTGGATTTGCTTAAACTTTCTGATTAAGGCTTTGGGGATTCCTAAGTCAGAGATTTCCAAAGCTTCTGAGATATTGAAAGCTGTGCTGGATTGCAGCGTGGAAGCCCTGGCTCTGCTGCCAAGTGACCTGGTCCTGCCGGTTTTCACCTTTATGGAGACAGTGCTGCCACAAGTGAGTCACTGCGCAGCGGAACAATAGATGTTTGAGATCAGATTCTTTTAGTTATAATATGGTGTGTAGCAGGGATCCTCAGTCCTGGTCCTACCATCCTGCTGGTTTTAAAAGTTTCTCTGCTGCAACACTTCTGATTCAGACTCGGATGTGATGTAAAGCAGGAAAACATCTATAACCTGCAGTATACCAGTCCTTGGAGTTCCAGGATTGAGGTTCCATGGTCTCTATAGGAATATTTATGAAGACCATGAATAACTGTCTATTTTTGCTTTTGGGTTTCAGTTAGTGCATGATGAGGAGGGCCTGTGTGTGCAAGCTGTGACTCTGAGCTGGGAACTGGTGCAAGGACTGAGCACAAATGCTCAAGACTTCTGGCCAGCCCTAAAAGGCTTCATCTCCATGGCTTTCCAGCACAAACTGCTAAAGCTGACACATGCTGAGGCTTCAACCCTGATGGCCACTCTGAAACAGGTCGTTTATTCTCGCCTGGTCGACTTTGGTTGTTCTTTAAGCGTTTTCTTGATTTTACAAGTTGTGATGTCAACTGCTTGATTTTTAGATTGCCACAGAGTTGTTGGAGCTCTCTCAGTCAAAGAGCGGTGTGTTTGGAATGCTGCTTCAGCACTGCTGTCAGACATGGCTGCCCATAGATGCAGGGAGCAGTGAGCAGGCCGACATTGTGTTTTCTAGTGTTTTCAGCTACATCAACATGATCTGTGAGGCTTGTCTCTATGGACCTGTGTTCAGGAGAGATCAACGGTAAGTATCAGCCACAATTCTCACATGTGTTGTGTGGTTTCTACAAAGCTTTTCCAATCCTTTTTTGTTTTTTTGCTCTTTCCAAGACTTGTCACAGACGTTCAAATATATGTAGAGCAACTTGGTGAAAAGTGTGCTGCCAATGTTGCAGTTACGAGGTGAGTTACAGTTAACTCGGCCCTGTGAGTTAAAAGATTTCCACTAGAGGTCCCTATTGTTATGTTGATGATTTAGCAGCTGAACCGCTTCTCTTGGTTTGCAGTGATAACAGAGATGATCAGTTGCCCCGCACGTGTGTATTGGCTTTCCTTAGCCGCCTGGATTCCTTGGATCTGCAGCATCAAAGACTCATAGAAGAGCTGGTTGTGGAATTACTTAAAAAGGTAAGTTGTAGAAAATCTAATTGGAGTGTAAACTTTCTATTGGCACTAACATGGCCCAAGTCAACTTGGCTGAGAGCTGGAATGTCATGGCTCAGAAGAAATTAAAACTGAGGAATTAGTTTTCATCCCCCTTTTTTTTTTACATTCTTTTTCTTTTTTAACATTTAACATTTCATAGGGGAACATTTACCATTGTGTTCCACAATACCTGTAGTTATATTTTTTAAAGTAGCTACTTTGCTCTTATTTGACAGGAAATTTCAGCGGCCCATTTGGACATAGTGTGAAGTTTTTTTTAGTTTTAGTTTAGCAATAATGACCCTTTTTGCAGTTACTCATTATGAACATGCTAAACTATTTTAATGTGTAGCATTTGTGGATCACTGGGAGGCCAGTTTGTACTCCTTTTCTGTGGAGCCATGTTATTGTAGTAGATTGGTGAAACGAGCAAAGCTTACCCTAGAAAAAATTTAACATGAAAGTCAGGGTATGTTTCTTCACAACCTCTATATCAGACAGGATTATTTTTTCTGTTCAGTATATACACTAACAAATGCCTAGACTTGCCTATAATATTTTAATGTATAATAACACAATTCTTAGACATATTTGTGTTGTGTTCACAGTATTGAAGAGTGAATGGAAAACAACATATAGATCAGCAGAAGAGTGCATAACTATACGGGGTCTGGAAGATTAGCAGCTACATTCATGCATTATCTCATTCTGTGATCTCAGAGATTTTACTGGGGGGGGCTTGTTGGAAAATCTCTGAAGTCAATACTGTAGGTATTTGCTTTTCCACATGCTGCCTGCCTGAAACATTAAATTGACATCGAAATTATTCAACCCCCACTGCAAATTAGGTTAGCTGGCAATTTGTGCCAACTTGCAGCAGTTTACAATTGACAAATCAAACAAGAATCATTTTAATAGACACACAACTAATATAACGAGTTTTCCAAATTTACACTGCAAATGTGATGCGCAGCCAGACAGCTGCTTCTGGCAGAGTTCCTGTGGAATCGTAGACCATTATGGACAAGCTCTCCAGTTCACTAATGTTCCTGGGTTTGCAGACATGAGCTGCAACTGTCTTTTTTTAAAATTCCACCAAAGATTTTCATTGTAGTTCAAGCCAAGCAACTGTGATAGCCACGCTAATATCTTATTAGATTTATTTTGAAACCAAGCCTTGGCGGACTTTGAAGTATGCATAGGGATCATTGTCCTGTTGGAATGTCCAATGGCACCCAAGCTTCAGCTTCCACACAAATGGCATCATATTTTCTCTCAGGATTTACTGATACCACACACTCAGCAGGTCCAGAGCATCACTCATCCACTTTCATGCCTCACTGTAGGCAAGGTGTTCATTTCAGGCATGGATAGCTTCCTCTTTCTGCCACATCCAGGTAGTGAAGCCACTGCTACTTGAACTCAAAACTTGCAAACTATGCTTCCAACTGTATCTCTAGGAACAAGATCAATGCCTTGGCTATCTTTTTGTATCTTTTTTCTTGTTTATGCAATGATCTCACCAAAGGTTTTGGATAGTTCTTTTTACTTGGACGCCTCTAACATGTTGCATCTCAAGCAAACCTGATGCAACTAATGAAAACCTTCAACACATGATATTTGTTGTGTTGAACTATTTCAAAGGTTCTTGTTTGATTTGTTTATTGCAAACAAATGCCAGTATTATTGGCAAAATGTACAAACCAACATGCAGTATTTCAGTATTGTAGTGCAGTACATGAAAATACCTTATTATATTCTTTTTACACACACTGATATGTGGATGATAATGGAAATTGTCAACTAATATGCTGATAATTGCATTTAATTTAGCATACCATACAAGAATTTTTTTCATTTTAACTCCCACCTCAAGAGTTTTAAATAGGACAAGAGCCAGGCTGTAATGCAAAACATAATGTGCAATTTGTTTTTAATGTAGATACAATTGTTGTTATTCAAGACTGGTGTTACAGTCCTCATAGGGGACTTTTTTTCTTTTCTATATCAGATGGAATCCGTATCAGCTAATTGAACACCATTTCTAATTATATCCCTCAATTTCCCACTCCATCTCCACAGGATAATGACATATCAAAGTCTAAAGTACGTTACTATAGTAACTCCCTCCAACATCGGGTAAAAAACAGGGTTTGGCAAACCCTGCTACTGTTGCTCCCCAAGCTCAGAGAGGTAAGACAATAACTCTCACTGACAAACACACAGGAAACAAGTTCTCAAAGAGAAAACATGTTTGTTTTTGTTTTTTTGTTTGTACACACAGGAATTTGTTGCCACTCTTTTAAACCGTGTGTTTGAAGCTGGGTTTTGCAGTAATCAGGCCTCAGTCAAGTATCTCATTGAATGGATGATGATTCTGATCCTGGTCCAGTATCCACAACACATTGACAGTTTTTGGACCTGCTTCAACATGGTGAGCTTCTACTTCACCCCTGTTACCAGACACAAGCAGTTGTGCAGCATGAGCAAAACCAGTTTCTGTTTTCTGTGCAGGATCATGAACAGACCAAAACAAGCGTCTGCACCTTTCTGTCAGTCTTGGTACATTTTAATCTAATCATTCCACATCTTAAGGACAAGGTAAAGCCTTATGTGCCGTCTTATGGGCTTTTTTTTTTTTTTTATTCTTCTTGTATTATGCCTGGTATATATATATATCTTTGTGTTTGTGTTAAAGACTGTGCAGCTGCGTAAAGCGCTAGATGTCATCCTGCAGTCGTGCTTCAATCACAACTTCAGTGTGCGTCTCTATGCCTTACTGGCACTGAAGAGGGTGTGGAGCCTGGCAGAGAGCCTGAAAGAGGAGGACACTGATGCTTTGAAAGGACTGTCCTCTGTAGTCATAGCCTGTCTGAGTCAGGCTGAGGCCATGCAGAGCACTGGGTTAGAACCGAACAGCTACAGTACTGATATTGTGTTTTGCAATGCGCCAATGTATTTATTCTAGTATGTATTTACCATCTGTCATTTAGAAATGCAAACAAAAACTGGTTGAGGATTCAGGAGCATTTCTTCTTTGGTGCCTTCCATCCCATCAGGGATTACAGTGTTGAGGTGATGAGTTTGTTCTGTTAAACAAGTTCAGCATGTATAAGAAGAGCAACACAATGTAACACTTACTTTGTTCTATGTTTGGCCTTTGTAGACCATCTTCTACACCTTTCCCAGTCTATCAGAGTTGGCTGATGATGAGTGGATTCCACCGTGGAAGTTTGAGAAGTTGTCATGTTTCTCTGAAAGTCCATCTCTTCCAATGAAAAATCCCGCTCCTGATTTGGGTCAGCTCCAGCCAGGAGACTGGATCCAGCAAGACAGAAGTACATCACAGAAGTAGAGATATTACCGAATATGGTCACTCTCACACATGCGACCCTTACCTTGTTGACATGTTGTATTTCCCAGGTGAGCAGGATAAAGAAGAACACTGGCATGAGGTGCAGAAGAAGATCACCCCTTGGAGGATGGGAATCCAGGAGCAGGAGCCAGAACTTCAGCTGGTTCCACCACAAAGAGCTGCTCGACTGGGCAAACTCCACGGCGCCCTGATCGTTGTCGCCTCACTTATCGACAAGCCCACCAATTTGGGAGGTATAGAGCATTACAACACAGTTCGTTTTTCATTTTAGAATGCTCCCAACTTGGGAAAATTATTCTTTAATGACAGACAATTTTTTCTAAATATGTTGAAATCAGCTTTAAAACATTTTTTCATGAAATTGATTAAATGGAGCTACCACTAAAACCACTTTTTTTTTTTCATTTTCTTTGTCAGATACATTTTATCAGACAGGGACTGTCCAGCTTTTATTGCAGACATGTATCTTATATTGTCTGCAAGTGCTCTCCGGTGCTGTTGCCTCAGATCAAAGGTGGCAGAATCAATTACAATTTATTTATAGAGGAAAAGATCTTTTTGCAGAGCAAATATGAACAGATGATGATGTAAACAAGAACACCAGCTTGGCTTTTCTGTAAATGTTTTACTGGGATCTCACACATTTAATTACCAGCAGAGGCATTTTTTTCTCTCTGTCTGGGTCCATAATGATAAAGTGGTTGCCATAATCACCTTCCTTCCTTTAGAACTAAAACTCATTTTAATTTGTGAAAAATAAAAGAAGTATCTACCAGTAGATACATTAAAAAGCCCTTTTTGTCTGTGACATGCTGAATGTCATGATTAGAAAGTTTAAACTTTATGTCAGCATTTGTTTTGTTTGTTGTTTTCAGGCCTCTGCAGGACATGTGAGATATTCAGTGCCAGCGCTCTGGTTCTGGATAGCCTCCGCCACATCTCTGACAAACATTTCCAGTCCCTGAGTGTCTCATCTGAGCTGTGGCTTCCTTTGTTGGAGGTGATGTGTTAAAATAAGGTCATGGCACTATTGAAATATCTTAAAAAGAAAGACTTGACAAAGTTCTGTAATTATTAAAGTAATCTCCATCAAGATCAACAGTACAAGTACATAACATGTGGAACAGCTGCATGCTGTAGCCAATGCAGCAGGGAGATACAGCCAACCATGCAGCCAGTCTAGCTTAGTGTAACTGTGTGAGAAAATGAGAAAGTTGAACTCATTGTCTCTTTTTAAATGTTGACCGTGCATCACCTAAAACATGACCTTTTGTTCAAATCATCACTACCGTCTCTCACTCTGTCTGTCCTTCAGGTGAAGCCTGCGGCGCTCACTGACTTCCTGCAGCTAAAGAAAAGTGAAGGTTACTGTATTGTTGGAGTGGAGCAGACTTCCAACAGTCAGAGCCTCCAGAATTACCAGTTCCCTGAGAAGACCCTGCTACTTCTGGGGTATGAAACAGCCTTAGATTTACTTTAACCAAGCAGAACTTCAAGTGATGTTTTTCCTGTCTGGGTGCACAGATCCATGCAATCCTCTGTCTCATGACTCGAACAGGTGTGAGCTGACGGGGCTATTTTATGTTACCCTACTTATTTAGTGTGTTTCCCTGAAGGATTTGCTCCTCTCCTCACCGTTGTGTACCTGTCGGGGCATGCTGAACTATAATTGGTTCTCCCAGAGGAGGAGAGCAGAGGAAATGAATTGCACAAACCGAGTGACAATGGGAGAATTACAAACCTTAACCTTTAGTTAGTCTGGCCTCCGTTATCCTCTTGTTATTTTAGTCAGTCCTGTGATGTGACTGTTGCATATTTCATCCTTTTCACAATGTTTTCTGTCATGCCGCTGTTCGTCGGGCAGAGAGGAGAAGGCTGATATTGACTGTCACAGTGTAGGTGTACTCGTCTGTTTACTTCCATTCAGTCACAATGGTGTTAGCGTGAGCTTCCTATGTGTGAGTTGCCTTTAATGCTTTCGCAGCTATGCTTTCCTCAGCACAGCATGGCTCACTTCTAATTTCTCATCAGGTTGCCATTGTCTCCACAATTTGCACTCAGGATGAATGTAACTCATCAAATCCCAGTTCCTTATTGTGAGGCTGGCTGCTGAGATTGGATGACAAACGCTTATTACTTTTTTGTTTACTCTACATGTGCAGTGTACACAGACCTGCTTGGTTGATTACAGCTCGTGTTGGTCTTAACTTGAACACGAATGTATATTAAGAATTTATTGCTTACAATAGTACTAAGACTTGAGATAGAATGAACAACTAACTTGACAGCTGGTGGTGAGGACGCTTACATCAGATGGATAGTCAGATGAAAGGTGAAAAGTTTCCAGGCTGAACTGCAGTCTGGATGCCTGCTAATGATTTATGTAATTTAATTGTTTGTTTTAATTAATTAAATAATTAATAATAATAATGATAATGATAATAACACATTTTATTTGTTTGGTACTTTTCTAGACACTCAATGTTGCCTTACATTACACATGATAAAAATTGCACTTTTGTCATGTGTAATTTAGCCAGTCAATCATCTGTTTAATAAAATGAACAGTTGTGCTTAAATCTTGAGCCATATATAACTTCTTTATGTGTTGCTTCCAGAGAGGAAGACTTTCCTGAATTTCTGAGGGTTTTTCCAAGTTTTTATTTTGACCATGGAACCAACTGTAAGCTGTTAGTAGCTGTCTGAGGTGAAACATAATTTGGTTTCGTTTATTTATTTGCATCTACCAAAAATGTCAATGATAATGATTTGTCATATTAACCAGCAATGTGATTCCAAAGAGCCATTAGCTAAGGTCTTATGGAGTGATGAATCTCCCCAGAACCGAGATCTCTACATTATTGAAACGGTGTGTGATCGTCTTCACAGAAAACAAAAAGCAGTGAATATTGAATGCAGAGCTGTAAAATGTTCTTCAACAAGCCTGGTGAAAAGTTCCTGTAGACTGCTGTGATGGTTCAGGTTGTGTTTATGAATAAATGTATTGGTGTGTGGTATTCAAAAGATTTTGCGTAGCTCTGTGTAAATAATTTCTGTTTTCCCTGTTATTTTTGTAACCCTCAGTGATAATTAAACTTTCCTTCCCTTTCCCAGTAATGAACGAGAAGGCATTCCTGCCAATTTGCTCCAAATGCTGGATGTGTGTGTGGAAATCCCTCAACAAGGAATCATCCGCTCTCTCAATGTCCATGTGAGTGCTGCCTTGTTGATTTGGGAATACACGCGGCAGCATCTCGCTTCTTCTTCACCTGAAGTCAGCTCAAAGTGCAACTGAAGATGTGAAGCCCAACAAGACACCAAATGTTCAGCTTAGTTTCTTGTTTTTTATTGTCTGGTATTAAACACATATAAAAAAAAATAAAAATAAAAATAAAAACTTGAGTATGATGTTATAAAGGATTTTCATGTTCTGTATCAAGACCAGACTGTTCTTTTACTAGTAATCAGCTCTGTTCATTTGCCTTCATGAGAGTTGTGCATTAAGATCAGTTCTGATAATGCCACTGAAAGGTTCCACTTGCCATGTTATATTAATGGAGGTAATTTGTGCTTCCAGAGCAGCAGCATAAATGGAAATTTTCGCCTTTGAGGAGGAAGTACCTTGTTTATGCATGCAATTAGTTTTTTATTTGAAGCATCAGGACTGAATTGTAATGTTTATAGCCTGCAATCCCTATTTACTTAAATACCACTGTTATTCTGGGCTTAAATTGTATTTTTAATGCATTTGAATAAAATTAATTTTTCCATAGACCTATATTTCGTTTTTGTATTTTTAACTTCTTGATAGAAGGATTATTGACAGGAGCAGTACTGAAAGAGTTAACTGGGAGAGGTTAAAGCATCCTCATGCTGCTTCTTCAAGTAGCTGGTTCACCTGAAGACCAGAAAGAGAGCAGACAGAGTTTATGATCACCCTCATCGAGTCCGCTTTTACAGTCTGTGTAATCATGTGAGCATGGCAGCTCTCTGAGTGGGACATGGAGGACACGGATGGATCCAGGTTGCTTGTTCAGGCTGCAGAGGGCAACGCCAGTCGGACCCAGGGCTCCGAGGGCGGCTTGTCCGGCCGGACCCCGCTGATCTTGGCGATTATCATGATGGTGA
Source organism: Telmatherina bonti (assembly GCF_933228915.1). Lineage (NCBI taxonomy): Eukaryota > Metazoa > Chordata > Actinopteri > Atheriniformes > Telmatherinidae > Telmatherina > Telmatherina bonti. Next base: position 23,433,279 of record NC_136629.1, on the reverse strand, counting down.
TGTGTTTGGGTGCTGTGATAGGTGAGCTGCACTCTTACCTGATCGTGATACTTTAATTTTTTTTTTTTTTTTTTTGAATATTTATTTAACGTTTTAAAACGTTCAGGAAAACATTTTTTTCCACTACGAACGAAATTTTTTATCAATTTTCGACTTAAATGATAAACTGAAAACAATTCAAAAGGCTTCATAGGTTCTGAATGAATCACCCTGAAGAAACAGAAAACGTTTTATACGCCATAACAAGGCAAAAAAAAAGAAAAAGTATAGCGATTTCTGGAAAAAACAACTAATTGTTGTCAGGGTTCAAATAGCCTAATGTAAAAAAAAAAGCAGCAGCGAATTGCCATGATATTTTCTTTAAGCCAGTTGTTTATTTTGGATGATCCTTCATTACATGGCGGTAATAACTCGATCTAATACAGTAACACTTAAATGCAAAAATGTGCAAAACAAGCCCAAATCATCAGCCCTTACTGCTGTCAGGTGTCCTTGCTGTCGCACTTTAAATTTTGCCAGATGTTGTGCTGCGTGTGTGACCAGATCTCCTCTTCCCTTACAATGGTCAGATCTAGCAACTATTTCTGATAGTTTTTAGTTTTAACATTTTGATATTCAAACGGATAAAACATTCATGTTCTGAATCTTTAATTTATTGACATTGTCACCCTTGCTGGCATTGTGTTAACATGACTGCTCCTGATCAGCCCCCTCTTAAAAATCTGCTTTTCTCAATTTTTCCACAGTGTCTCTTCATTTTGAGTTGTTTTTGTTTACTATATAAGATACTATGTAATATGTCATTTGGTGTTCTTCATCTGAGGTTTTATAAATGAGATTTTAGAATCTAATATGGACCAGAAGTTTTTTTTTTCTCTGTTATGATATCCTGATTCAAATTCATCTGTATATTTACCCTCAGTAAACTGAAAAGGTTCGTTGGTTTGACATTACACATTTCATATGACTGTTTCCTCCCCTTTCTGTTATGTTTCTGTTTAGGTAATATATTTGTCATTCTTACTGTGGCTGCAACCAAGACGTTGCACTCGGTGACATCGGTGCTGATCATAAATCTGGCCATCAGTGACCTCTTGGTCGGTGTTGGGGTCATGCCTTTTGTTGGCTTGTCCATCATGAATCACGGATGGCAGGATTGCACAGTAGGTCAAATCTCTCTTGTATGAATAACAAATGAGCCTTTTGTGCCTCACCATGTTTTTTTTTTCCCCTTAATCCACCGACTATCCATGTGATGAAGTTGTCTCTCTCCTGACTGCTAGGATCTCTGTTTGTTTGTTGGTTACACCTCCTCTGTGTACCTCACAGCATCTGTACTGACATTAACTGCTATCGCTTTGGACCGCTACCAGTCCATCTTACACTGCCTCCACTACAACTCCCGCTGCACCTTTTGGAGGATATGTGCTGTGGTCCTGTGGATCTGGCTGCAAGCCCTGGCCACTAGTTGCCCTCCACTTTTAGGTTGGAGCTCTGTCAGCTATGTGGTCCCCATGTATAGCTGTGTGGTCAACTGGGCAAGCAGTCCAAGCTACACTATCTTCATTGCTGCTCTCTCCTACCTCACACCAGCAGCGGTGATCCTCTTCTGTTATGTGAACATTGTCAAGGTGGCCCGCAGCCATGCCAGGAGGATTCATACACTGGAGGACTCTGTTCAGCGCAGCAGGAACTCCTGCTCTGGTTTCAGTCCTGGCAATTCATCTAAGCATCACTGTGGGAGCAGCCTCTGGAGACTTATTTATCACATAAATGGAGAGTTTGTGTGTCAAGTCAAGAAAGAGGAGGGGAACACCAGCTCTGCTCCTCCTGGTGTGACAACACAACAAAGCAACACTTCATCAAGATGTTTGTTCTCTTTCCTGGCTCAGGGCAGCTCACAGTCACCAGTGCAAAACTCCCAGCAGCACAGCCACGGAGTGACGCGCCTCCTCCTGATCATTTCCGCTTTCCTCCTCTGCTGGACACCCTATATAAGTGTGGCTCTAGTTCAGGCAACAGAAACCGCAGTTTCAGGCCAATCTACTCTCGTTCCATCCTTTGCCATTACTGTCTCCTACTGGCTGGTGTTGCTGAACTCTGATATCAATCCTCTCCTGTATGCTCTGCTCAGCAAGCGCTTCCAGAGCGCCCTTCGTGGACTTGGACAAAAAATAAGATCATGTTTGGGAAGTGTGATAGGCAGGGGAGGTGAGGTCAGGAACAGTGACCCCTGCACTGTGACCACTGCTCATCCAGGTTCACAATCCAGCATTGAAAGTTTGACTTGTGACAACTCAAAATATTCCTCCTCCATTTTTACTGTTTGCGCTGGCTTAAGACATCATTCTGAGGATCACATATGTAGAGTGTGTCATGGTGAAAACACCCCTTCCACATCCTCCTCTGTTAGTGATGCTGGTGGTGACAGAAGCCATAATCTGCAGGTCCCGTCTCGGCCACAAGAGAGAAGCAGACTACCTTGCTCCGCTCTCACCGAGGAGCAGGAGGCCACATTTTTCTTTGGACAGATTACAGTGAGAGTGGAGCATGATGTTTGCTAGTGGGATTTCTGCAAACACATCCACATTAGGTGGATTATCACTTGTAGCATTAACGTTAGACTGAAACTAGTAATTATTTTTATAATCAATACATCCATCCACGATTGCTTAGTCTCTGTCCGAAAGCAGTAAAGTTTGCATTTTGAGTTTGTCAACAGTCTAGTCCAGTTTAGTATGAACAAGGAGTGAATGAATAATGAACACAATGTAAAGTGCTTTGAGTGCCTTGAAAATAACTATTGAAACCTAATTCATTATTATAAGTGATTTGTCAGTGGAATAAATCATTTCAGTGATGAAACACAGAAAATAAGCTACTAAATCATTGTAATGCAGACATGTCACGCATGCCATGATAATTGATTGACACTTGCATCATGTTAAACTGATTTCTAGTTGAAAAACATCTGCAAATAATTTTCATGATTCATAGTTTAAAAATGGTTTAAGTGTAAAAAAACAAACATCCAAACCTATCTGACAATAAACAAGTAATGTTTTTCTTTTTCTGACTGGCCTGTTTTTCTATATTCATCGTCTGCTTGTTTAAGCCCTTACGAAGAACAGACCTCGACAAGGAAACATATTGAAAAGAAATCTTTTTATACAGTACATGTGATTACACTTGAAGACACCCCACAGTAAATAGAATAAACCCATCCTTCATTAGTGCTCTAAATAGTTTCTTCCTCCAATGTGATAATCATATGTTGCATCTCAGTGTAAAAATTGTCATTCCTTACAAAGGTTTACATTTATGTCTTGCAATAATTCCAGAGGAATACAATATTATTATTTATTGTCATAGAGAATGACAATGGGAAACAGTGCTAATGTACTCTATTGCAAAGAAGAAAAAAAAAGATAAAGAAAAGGCAGTGAAGTGGACTTTTCAGCTGTATCTGATTATACAGTATGTGCATGCTTTATCTGTGGATATCAATCACTGTCCTCCTTGAGGTTAGTCAGCAAACAAATGCAAAAATATAAGACGTCTTCTGCAATGCATCGACAGTTTCTTTCCAAAAATAAATAAATAAATAGAAAAAAACCCCAAAGCGACTCATTCCAATGAGTACAAGAAGGACAGTATTAAAGAGTCTCTCTGCAGCAGTCTGTGGTGGCACTGTATGAAACAGTAAGCATGTGTGGTCGATGTTCATACATTCACAGCAAGGCAGAGTTTACACCAGTTGCTTCACGAGGTGCTGCTCTCTGTATCGTGGTAGTTAACCTGCCTCAGAAATGTGACAAATAAAAACAGATACAGTAAGACTTCTTTTCCGTTTTCCTTTGAGAAGAGCTCTCCACCACAGCGGGACGGTTGTCTACCATCTGTTGTTTTCACCAGAGATAAAAGAACTTAACTGAACCCCTGCAGATCTGTCTGAGTGCACGTGGATGTAGAAAGCTAAATTATCAAACAGAGGCTCAGTAATAGCTTTCACTGATGTTCATAGTAATTAAAGGGGTATTTCCAACTTTTCATGTAGCATGTAAGTCGTAAAAAACCTTTAGCTTGTCTACCTGAAGCTTTAATTAAGAGATTTAGAAATTAAACAAATCTAAACCGTCTCATGCACTGATATCAAACGCTTTAGTTATTGATTTAACTATCTCATGATTAGGAGGTGGTCCTTATTAATGGGGGAGCAGTGAAAATAGGGAGTTTAGCCCATGGAAAGCACATAACCATAGGAGGCCCGCTTTCTCAGAATGGTCCTCAGACATCCAGACAGGTCCCCCTCACACCACATGAGACTATCGGGTCCGCAGACGCAAGACATCCATGGTGTGAGATATTATGTACAGTGCACCAAAGGCAGATATTCATCATTAAACCTGAAATATGTGACTGGGATTTTCTATTTGTTCTCAGGCAATTTTTTAGTAATCTTCTTTGAATCTTTTAGTTGCGTAAATGTTTACATGTTTGATCAAGCCAGCTAAAGGTGTTAGACTTGACTTGAAAGTTTCTGGGCCTCTTTTTTAAAAAAATTTTGTCCACAACTGAAAAAAAATCTCAGAAAAGCTGGCCGGTGTTCTCAGTTGGTGACAAGGCAGCAGACTGATAAGGAGGTACTGCAAAATTGACACATGACTCAATCAGTTATACCTGATCCCTTTTTTGGTATGAAAGAAAATAACTAATTTGATATCCTTGCACCATATTTTACAAGCTGTGAGAAGAATAGATGCCACATGAATAATACACAATCTGAGCCTCATATGTCTTCTCTTGGTTGACTTACTGATCAGTGGGCAGTCAGGATTAGAGTTTTTTTTTTGGGAGTTTATTCACCCAGGAAGCTGCACAAAACAAAAAGTAAGTAACCACGCACATCAAATTTGTTAATGTGCCTCCCTTCCTGTGTCTGTGTGTGTATTTGTACTGTCACATTTCATAAAGTTAGTGTGCAAATGTTGACATAGAGGTCCTGCTTCTCCCTCTCCAGTTGAGCCCTGTGCCGGCGCCTGACTCCCCGTTGCCCTCTGCTGGCTCATCACGCTTGCGCAGCTTTGTGCTGAGCTGGATGATGCACTGGTCCCAGTCTTCAGGCAACAGCAGCATGAGGAAACCCAGGCAGATGATGAACACAGCGATTAGCCGTACCATGTTGAAACCAATTTCACATGTGTAGAGGTCCACCACTGTAAAAAAATTGTGAGGATTGGATTAATATGAACACATAATTACCTTCAATTTTAAAATAGTTTCATGTTTGTTGCTCAATAAATAAAGAAGTAGGAGGAAACTAAGGATGGTAATTATTATTCATTAGTTAGATAGAGTAAAAAACACTCGACATAATGTGATGGGAAATGAGAAGAAAATGAGCAACAGGACCTGGCTGCACATCTTTTTTTAACTGACACAAATACAAAAAAAACAAAAAAACAGATTTGCATTTGACAGTTAATTATCATAACTGGCAGCATGTCAGTGATATAGCTACTGTAGGTATAACATGAGCATTTCAGAGAGGCAGAGCCTCTCAGATGTAAAGATGGGCAGAAGTTAACCAATCTGCCAAGCATCTATGTTCTATAAATGTTCTTTACATAAAACTGCAGATAGAAGATTCCAACATTCACAGTATATGACGTCAAAAGATTGAGAATCAGGACAAATTTCTGTGAACAAAGGGACAAGTGAAAGTCAAAACCTGATGTCTGTTATCTTCAGGCTCTCGGATGGCACTATAAATCACTGAATGAGCTGAGTAACTTCCAGAAATCACTGGCTGTGAACACAGTTCACCATGAAATTCAAACCCAGGTTAGCCCCTTGGTATTCCTTCAATCTTGCTTCACCTGCGACCTACTGGAATGCCAGAGGATTAAAGCTGTATATTGCAAAGACAAAGGCACGTCTGAACCCGATCCAGAAACACTGGTGTCTTTTCTCAGCAGATGTACCATCAGCTTGTTATCCAGCAGACCATTCAAAAACCTGCATCTCTGAGGACATGGAGTTGAATTAGCTCCTATGATGTGGACAGCTTTCTCCTCTGCAAAGGCAATATCAATATTCCCATCCAGACAGCATCTCTTCCATTGATCGGCCTTGCATATTTCAGCAAGACAATGCTGCATCCATCACAACAACACAGCCTTACAGGAGAAGAGTCTGGGTGTCAAACCTCACCTGCAGACTTTTCACTAATACAAAACATTTGGAGCAGGGGTGTCAAACTCCAGTCCTGAAGGGCCAGTATCCAACAGGTGTTTGTTGTTTTCCTCTACCAACACAGCCTATTTAAATCAAATGGATCCAGCAGCTTCTTGTCAACCTATTTATGCATTTCGGTCAGGTGTGTTGGAGCATGGAGACAGCAAAAACCTGCAGGATACCGACCCCCCGAGGACTGGAGTTTGACACCTGTGATTTGGAGTAACGATGTCCAGGACTGTTGAGCATGAATTCTGCATGGACACCATATATTTTTGACAACTCCAGAAACTGGTCTCCTCCCTTCCTGGTCTGGTCCCAGACTAAACATTTACAGTTTACATCCTAGTCCAATTTCTTTTATGAGTGGTTTCATCAAAATGAGCTAATATTCTGCCATGCAATGGTATAATGTCTCATTGACAGGTTGTTTATATTCTACTGGGAATAAAATATGGGTTTGTGAGATTAGGAAATCATTGCATTCTGTTTCTAGTTTACATTTTTACATTTGTCCTAACCTTTTTATTATTTGGTTTGATTGTTCAGGGGAAAATGAGAGATAAGAGGTTTTATTAGCAATCGCAAAATAATCTTTCATTTAATGAATAATCCATTAAGTATGTTAGTACTTTTACTTTATTTGTTTCTAAAACATAAAAACCACATAACTAAAAAAAATGAGAGAGAGTTTGACATTAAAAGATTATGGATCAAAATGAGATTATAAATTAAATGTCACAAGGGATGATTTCGGAAACATTAAAAGGTGACCAGATTTAAAAATTGGAAAAACAAAGGAAAATCCACAGACTTACTGGCATTTACAGGGACACTTAGGATGATGCCAAGGGAAATCAACGTTGGGTATGTTATCGCAATGCCAAAGTTCACCAGGACATTGAAAGCTGTGAGGAGAAACAAAATTTAGAGCAACAGCAGATCACACAATGAGAATGCCAAACCTTTTAGAGATGACATAATCAGCACCGTGCAGAGTTGTGAACAAAACTGGGTGATATATGAACACTATTTACCAAAAATCAGGGCTGCAACTCCACAGAAGTAAGCCCAGGGGATGTCCTCAGGTGAGTCAATGTACTCCACATGTGTAAAATACAGTATGACTGGCACAAAGCTGATGAAAATGAAGTTGGCGCCTCCAACAATGCTCAGAAAGAGTGCAGCTTCTCCAAATTTGGCACTTCCCAGGACCATTTTGAAGAGTACCTGAGGATAAAGCAAGACAAGTGAGATGAATGTGCAGGTTTCGCCCCCGTATGGAGCTGAGGGGTATTACAGAGATTTCATCTGCCAAGTACCTGCCATGTCTCTGGCTCAGGGGCGCTGCTGTCTGTTTATCACATGAGGTGACATACAAAGCAGCACAGGGGGGAACAGACCTTGTCAAAATTTGGCTATCTGCCCCTTTGATTGGGATGTCACAGCCTGAGGCCAGCAGTCAAATTCATACACATCACACACCTATGCCAGCGGAGTCTTCTATTTCTTAATCTCATCCTGTCTTATGCCACCTGGTTACATAACAAGGAAGCAGCCAGTCCAAGTTGTCTTATATAAGACAAGACTATTCATACATACATGCATGTTTTGCTTTTTTTTTTAATGGGTTTGTTCCACTGCAGATAAAAATATCACCCCAATGCAGTGAGTAAAGCTTACTAATAATGTCTCTCGACTGAACACAAACAAATACCTTGTAGAGTGCTGACAGTGACGCAGAGGCCACGACCAACGTAATATCAATGACTGAGTGGCTGTGGAATCCATCTGCATAGGTCATCATCACGATGCCTGCTATGGCCAAGATAGCAGCCACGATCTGTGGAGACAGGACATCAGTGGATGATGAATGGACAACATGCTGCTCACAGTTTGGTGATTAAGACGCACAGTCCTTCACTGCTGTGCGGGGACACAGCAGGCGCACATGGCCTCCGCTTTGTTAGTCTGTGCAGAAATCACAAGCCTCCCAGATCTAGCTTTGTAAAGCTGCGATTAATGTGTGGGCTATGTTTTATCTTCAGCATGTCGGGCTGCTCATTTGGCATTTACATTTCCCACATGCATGCAGGCCTGCATCATGGGGAATCTGCTGTAGGGTTCACAGGGCAAGGGCTTCTAACACAGGACAGGCGGCTTCTTCAGTGTTAGCTTGATTGTCTGATATTGATTTCCAATACAGTGCTATCGTGTTTACAAACAAAGACACCCCCCACCCCCTCCCAAACATGCACACAATCCTTCAGTCACTGCAATTATCACAGCTATAAAACATGTCTCCGGATCGTCTTTTTCATCCCACTCTCAGTCACCCTGGCTGCAGAAAAGCTGAATCTCTCATGCGTAGCTCCCCTCTCTTTGCCTGCGCATGTCTTCATGCAGAAACTCTACATGCAGGGGTGTTTGTGCACGTGATGCAGTCCAGCTGAGTGGATTAGCTCTGCATTAAGGAGGTGTCAGGAAGATAAATGAGCCTTGTGTTTTTGCTTGGCCGAAGCCCCAGGGTACTTTTGATAAAACGGTTCTCTCTGCACTGCAGGTTGGCCGTCGGTCATTGCTACACCTTTCATTCTAGTGAACAGGTTTGTTTGCAGGGTCAGCAACAATGAGAGATGTTTCAGCACAATTTCAGCGTCACGGGCTGTAAGAATCATGACTTTACCTACACTGCAGACTGTTTAGGACACACCCACAGTGTTAAAACTCTCATCTCCACTTAGCTCCCTTCACATTTTCTTAATGTTTTCAGTTAACCTGAACACTGCATCCCAACTTCACTGCTGCCACCAAATAGAGCCAATAAAATAGTCATAACTATGCTCACAGTGTCACCAAAACAATCTTTGTGCTTGTCTAACAAGCATGTTTCAGCTTCCCCCATCTTTCTCCTCCTTTGGTTTCTTGACATGCTCGTCCAAGATCCCCCGCATTGCCGCAGACTTCTAAACACTGCAATCCCCACCACCAAGCAAGAGAGAGGGTGCGCTGCCTTTTTACAGTAACTGTCGCTTACTGGGGCTTTTCATCACAGATAATGGGGGTGGGGAGTGGCGGCATGCACAAGAGACAGGCAGAGTGGTTGTCAGTGTGTGGAGGAAAACAGGGGAAATTCATTCTGCGGAGTGCAGGACAGATGCAGATGTGGGGGCATCTGAGGCGTGCAGTAGGAGGAAAGAGGGAGGCGCCTCAATTCAAAACTGTGACTTCTCTGATTTTCTATTCTTGTCCAGACAAAACATGCCAGCAAACACACGCACAGAGGAACAAAACTGGAGGTGCGCTTGAATGACACTCAGTCATCAGTGAGCGATCACACTATCATATGGATTACTTACTCTCTATTATTGGGTGTGTAACTCTCACAATTAAACGTGAATCTCCTCAGAGCATCACAAATGATTTTTATTGCGTTGGAAGTTTTAAACATAGAATTTGTTTCTCTTAAAGAAATTTCAATTTCTTTAAGAGGGTAAAATAAAATATATTTGACGTATTTCTTCAATGGGAGAAAAATGGAAAACACAACGACAAGCCAATAGGCCGTTAAATGATGTTATGTCAGAAAAGTCGAGACTTATAATGAGGCAGAAACATTTTTTCTTTCCCTTCCCAGGTTAATAGAATAAACCCAAAAGGTCAGGAGATGAATTACAAGACAAGAAAGAGCAGATTTATGCAGCACAAATTTCATTATTTTGCTGACTTTTTCCACATCTTATGTGAATGTGATCAAATAGAGCTAATCTGAGAAAAAAGGAAAACATTAGTTAAAATTAGTTATGACTCACATTTTTCTTCCTCAAGTCATGAGGGGTCAGGCTATTATCAAAAGTAAAATCCAACTTTACGATCACCTAATTTAGTTTCAAAAAGACAAAAGTTTCCCAGATAATAGACAACCTAACATGTGACATGTGACAGCACAAGCAGTTCAGTACAGTATAGATGTATTTGAGATTAAAGATACTATGTTTTGTCTTGGAAGCAGAAACTTTCCACAGATATTTGCTGATACTCACCCTGACCCCCATAAAGCGGTCTCTGAGCACAGTCCAAGACAGCAGGAAAACAAAGGCCTTGTTACAACAGAAAAGCGCTGACACGTCTGTTGTGTTGATCTTCCTGAGAGCCTGCAGGTACAGGTAGTTGGTGAGGATCCACAGCAGTCCAAAGGGTGCTATCTTGGTGAAAAACACCTTGGGTGTCAGTCCGTCGTCCCCGAAAAACCTGCAACACTCCCTGCAAAACATTATGTTGATGCGGAAAATGAGTGCTGATAAGAAGCTGTTGAAGGTGTGACAAAGTCAGTATTCAAAAATGCAGTGAGGTCCCCATGAATAATAAAAATAGTTCATCTTTTGGAGCCATATAAAAATCAACTAAGCACAACTTTGTGATGTGTACAGGAAATAGATTTTAAAATATCTTCAACCATCCTCAGCGTTATTTTTAAGATGCTGTGTAAAGACTTCCATATGCGTGTTATGACGAGGGTCAAACATGTTAATATTTTATAAATTCTTCTGCTTTTGCTTTTCATGCACAGGCTGAACAGCTGATGCAAAGATGCAGCAATTCAGATGAGAAAGAAACCTTGTCAAATCAGCATTAAGGACTCATTTCCCAGCCAAGTTAACATTAACTTTGTGTTTTCCAGATGTGGTCACGAAATTCTGGTTCAAGCCTGGGATTGATTCCTAACAAAAAGTTCCCAGGAAAGTTTTTAGCTACACACAAGTAAATGTTCTTGAATAAAAGCTGACAAGCTAAAAGTTACTGGCCTGGGTCCATATGGTGCAGTCTGTTATGTAACAGAGGAACCAAACCGTGTAATTTAGTATCAGAATACCGACGGCCGTCGGTCCACTGTGTTATTACATTTTCTGCTCAATAAGATGGTGTGTGACTCTGCTCTCATGGCAAAAAGGATTAATTTCACCCCTAAACTACAAGACCTCATTCTCTGTGCTGGATCAAAATATGACAGTTGTGTATTTGTGTCTGTAAGCTTTCACAATGCTGTTGCGTTACAGCATTTTTCCTTCAAGCATCTGGCCAAGTGAAAGTGATGAAGCAGCAATAACTGATGGTATGTTTGCTAAAGTGTCCTGCTGGATTGTTTGGAGTAGCATTCAGCTCCAAAGTCTGCACAAAGACTGCACAGCTCGCACCCCCTATTCAAACACAACACCATTTTAGTGACAACAAAATTATAGTTAATTATCATTTCATTATGCACAGTGGATGAACCACCTGCATGTCATGACTACTTTTAGTTTGTGGTGTCTTTCTCCTTTGATCTGATATGTTTTACCATTACAGATTCACTCATGGGACTGGTGCGAAACTTGTTTAGGTGTTTACAAAGTACTGTTGGGCTTTGTGAAAAGGTGCACAGAGAAGATGGCAAATGAATACATGGACACTGATTTTTGCATATTAAGTGTGTGTTTTGGGGGGGGGGGGGGGGTCTTTCTTTTAGATAGAGAAATTTTCAGTGTATGATTTACTGACATCCCCCAGATGATGATAAGATGATAAGACAGGAAAATGGACAAGAAAAAGTTGAGATGGGATATAAGAGATTATATGGATAAGGAAGAGAAGGAAATAATGGATGGAAGGATGGATGAGAGAGGGAATAATAAGGCAGAAGGAGGACAGGAATAGCACTGCTTGGGTTGACAGAATGAGATGAATAGTGCTGAGTAGGTGACCAAGTGATTAGAGGTGGGACTGAAGCGTGGATTGCTTTAAATTTAGGAGGAGCTGTGACCTTCAACTAATAACGATAATACCAATACCAACACATTTAATTTATTTAGCAGTTTTCTCTATATTGACACAAACTACAAAGGATAAAAAATATTTTTTATCACCCCCTACACCAAAACCTCAAATTTTTTACTCCGTATCCTGCAAGATAATAAGAAAATTGTGAAGAGTCTTAACATCACCAAAAAAAAAAAAAAAAAAAAAAAAAAAGTTTTTCTGAGTTTCAACTTTCTAGATTCCCATAATGACACCTTGTTAAGATTTTGCAGATTAATCAGCACATCGTTATGCCCTGTCTGTGGTCCAGTCCACACACACAGACAAACAACCACTCACACACACACTCACTCATCGGTGCAATTTAGAGTAACCAATCAACCTAACATGCATATCTTTGGACGGTCGTAGGCAGCTGGAGTAACCAGAGAGAACCCTAACACAGGGAGAACATGCAAACTCCACACAAGGCTACTGTCCAAACACACCACCCCAGCCGAGGATCGAACCAGCGACCTTCTTGCTGTGAGCCCGCAGTGCTAACCTTAATGCAAACTTTAAATGGTTAAACTATCTTTATTTTATTCACTATTTATTCAAAGATCCTTTGGGGATGACACTGAATTTCTATAGAAAAAGGATCAGTTGTAGATCACCGTTGTGTTTTCATGACTGCAGACCAAATATGAGACACAAACCTCCTAAAACCCATGACAGCAGGAGTTGGATCAACTGATATCAGAAAAGAAAAAAACAACCGATGGTTCAACACATCAAGGAGCTCCCACATTGGATTTTATGTTGCTGCTGCAACATTCAGCGCAGCAGGCTAAAGCAAACTTTGGTCAGTGAAAGGACTTTTGTAGAGTTTTGTAACACAGAACAGTTACATCTTTTGTAAATGTTTTCTTCCTTTTGCAGCAGCAATCTGACATAAAAACATCAAGAAAACACGACAGAGAATCTTCACGACGCATATTAAAAATCTCCTATTTAAGTTTGGCTACATTTTTATATGCAAAAAGGCCTGTCAGATATTACAGATGTAATTTCTTAGTATTTCTTACTCTTAGTCCTGTCATCTACAGAAAGACTCTGATGATTGCAGTTGTGGGGGTTTGTCACTGATGGAAAAGCAGCTGAGTACAGAGAACGGGTCAGTTGCAGAAATAATCATCTCATTAGATGAAAACAATCAGCATAGCATAACTGATCTCAGGGTGCTATGCATTGTTAAGTAGCACCCTACACACTGAAATTCATGTGCCTCCTTAATATTCTTCTTGTTAACAGTTAAGCACTTGTTTCTCTTTGATGAGCACAAACAAAGCAAAAGAGATGACTGTGACTTCAGGAGGAACAGGAGTAAACAAACCCCTGTTTACATCTGAAGGGCAAGCAAGTACCTTGGACTTCTACTAGACAGCAGACTGGGCTGGAAATGCAACACAGAAGCCGTCAACGGGGAAGGAGAGTAGACAAATACTTAAGGAAGTTAGAATCATTCAGTGTCTGCACTAACATGTTGCATATCTTTACTAGGTCTGCTGTGGAAGTTTGCAGACATCTTTTGGAGCAGAAGACCAGAAGTACGGAGTAATAGATTCCAAACAAACTAAGCAACAAGGCAGCTTCAGTGCTGGGGTTAAGTCTACAGCCGCTGCAGCTGATTGCTAGGTAAACAATGCTGCACAAGCTGCTGAAGATAATTCTTCTCATCCTCTACAAACAGCACAGTGAGGAAACATCAAAGTATGTTCAAGGAAAGACTTATTCAAGTCCAGTGCATGACGGAAAGGTTCGAAAGATCATTTCTGCCAGCTGCTATCCTGGAAAAAGACTTAATTATCTGGAAAAAGCTTTATTATCTAATCAGTTACTGTTCTTGTTTTGAAAAAAAAAAAGCCAACTAAAACACTGAAATGTCCTTCTAGCATTAACAAAGTGTGTTTCATTTCATTTACTTAGTCATAGTTACATTCACTAGAGGGCACGATGTGAAAAAACACACAAAAAACAGAATGTTTCATAATCAAGAGAGACATCAGCCCCGGTCGAGGAGGTGAACTCCTTAGATCTTTGTGTGATTCTCAAACAAAGGGGATTTAGATCACAGAGCGGAATCCCAAATACTGAGCTAATACCGCCACGCATCACTCCTTCAATCCCACCAGCCACTTTATCTCTTTGTACTCCAGCAGAACAGTGGATAGCAAAGATAAGACATGAGATTGTCAACTGGACCAAATTTCCATAATGTAAGAAGCTGCCTTATAATTGGATTACAAGTTTGACTGTCTCCTCGTACAAAGAGATAACAAAACTTGTCACTGCAATTTATGAGTGTTCATAGGCAGAGAGGGCAGATTATCTGTGATGTTAAATCATGTATATTGTGAGTAGAGGAAAAAAAGAAGGAACAGAAAAGATTTTACACAAAATATTGTGTTATTCGGTCAGTCGTAATGACTGCATTCTTGTTTACTCAGGTTGCAGCAGAACTGTTCTCTGTGGGAAAAGTAACTGCTGGGGTGCAGACAGAAAACAGGCCTACAAATTTAGCAGACATTTGCTTTTTACATTTCCCTCAAAGATTTTTTGCTTTGCATTGTTCTGTAGAAGATTTAATATCACAACACGTGCATGTGATCTTGGTCTGTCAGCCACATACAAGAAGGAACAAAAGCACGGCAATGAAAACAAGCACACACTTAGCATAGCATAACTGATCTCAGGGTTATATGCATTGATAGGTAGCAACCTATACACTAAAAATCACATGTTTCCTTGATATTGTTAGTGTTGACAGTTATGTACTTGTTGCTCTTGTAATAGAATCTCCATTGTTTTCTTTTTTTTCTAAATCATGAAATTACTTTGGTTTGGACCAAAACAATATGCAGAAAAGCTCCAAAATATTCTTAGTAATTCTAAGTTTTTTACGTAGTGAATTCTTATTTGACCAATAGATTTCTTCTGGCTGGAGTTGATATTTCACAGCAACATTTGACAGATGATGAAACATTTTGCATCGTTGTCTTGTTGAAATGTCGACTTCTGCCCAGGGTCAGGTTTTACAGCAGCCTGGCTGCAGCCTCATGTGGTTTTAGTATCATTTCTCATAATTATTATTCAGGATTATTACTGTTGCTTACCCCAGTGATTGTAAAACTAAAACTGTAAGAAACAAGTAACATAAACACAAAAAGCACTGCATCTCTAACACTACACAGATGGTAAACACATTATGTCTAGCCTGGGCTACTTTAAACACTTATGGCTCAGTTATGTCACAGGTAAGTGTTGTGTGGGTCAGATGTGGTGCTCATGTGGCTGAGTTTCAGCAGCAACACTCACACAGAGTCATTGCTAGAAGATTAGACTTAATATGGGCCAAACAAAAAGTCAATTGTAGGTCATGTTTGGACTAAACGTTTGTTGCTATATGGGTATGCTTAAACATTGTGACAGAGATGAAGCAGCATTTCAAAAGTCCACACAACACTAATATTCATTTCATCTAGCTTCTGGATGGATGACCAAAAGCTTCCTGATGATCTTTTGCAAAATCTGGGAGATCTTTTTGTAACACTGACTTGTTGACTTGCTAGTGGCCTCCTGAATAACTGCTGGAAATGTTTCAGATAGAATATCCGGATTATTCTTGATGGTATTTATCTTTGACCTTGAAATGCCCTGGACTGGAGTCCAGATGAAAACACACACATTATATATATATGTATGTATATATATATATATATATATATATATATATATATATATATATATATATATATATATATATATATATAGATAGATATATATATAAAAACCACGGTTGTTCTGCGTTCTTACTTGAAGCGGGAGAGCGGGTACCTGTCAGTCAAAAGGACACGCCCCTAAATATGCCGAATTTTGAGATTAAATTACTTTTAAATGGGCGAGTTAGAAAAAAATTCAGTCCCTGCCCGGTTGTCATGAAGGTAAACCTGACCTATTAAAATGAAAATGGAATTTTGAACCAGGCTGTAAACATGTTTATTTCTGCTGTGAGGTTGGCCTTTTTAACATGGGAGTCTATGGGGATTTGCTCTGTTTTGTTGCCAGCCCCTAGTGGATGAAGGGGGAACTGCAGTTTTATGCACTTCCGCATGGGCTTCACTTTTAACCGCCGGAGGCTCTGTCCATCTTTCATATACGGTCTATGATATTGTCTCATAATTTTATCCTTATACGTCTTTTTAATGTGAAAACACTTGTACAACACTGAAGCTCTTTGTTACAAACCTTTGAAAAAATTTGGTCTTGAAAAGCATTAAACTTTCAAAAGGTACCCAGAGAGAGTTTCATATTTCAAACTTAGTCATTTCTCTGTTTTTTTTTTTTAAATTTTCTTTCACATCTAAATAAATATTTCTTGTCAAATAAAAGACTAGCATGCAAATGTGATTTTAGACCATCGGTTTATTAACCGTTTTAGTTGTGATGCAGTGTGAGTCTTCCAACCTGAATCTCTGCCTGGGCGTCTGCCTCTCAGGACTCTTGCACAGGTAGCCAATGTAGTAAAGTGGGAAGAAGAGGCAGTTCCAGGTGGTGGCGAACCAGGTGAGGGTGAACGGGGCATCAAACTGCTTGAAGGTCAGCTTGGCTAGCTGGGTGGAGCCTGCCCAGGATGAGCACACGCACATCACCATGGCAACACCCCACAGGGCCTTTTGCACCTGTACAGCTGTTACGCGGATGCAACAGTGGAGCTTCCATCTGTTGGAACTGGACTCTGTCCCAGCTGCTCCAGCCGACTGTGAGTCTGTGGTGCCCACCACACTCTCTCTGGTCCGATCTTCTCCTATAAACACACAAACACACGACTTTAGCCTGACTGAAATACACTGTCAGAAAAGAGCTTCCCTGTATGAGCCATCACTAAAAGGAAAAACACATTTACTAACTGGATCTCAACAAGTTCTAATGTTGTTGTGAAAGTGTCATTACAGCATCACATACATGTTACTTCTCTTCTCCAGCGAGTCAAAGACAGAAAGTGATTCAGTAGACTCCAAGTTGCGTCTCTTTGTTATTCACGCCTTGTCATTTCTTTCCAGTTAAAAATAGCTGCTTCTGTGGTTTAAATGATCTTGAAGGTAATCAATCAGACATCTGAGTTAAAAATATAGTAAGTGTGACAGGCGGCTGCCAAACAGAGGACAAAAGAGGACGGATCCGATTTCCAATCCAAGACGACCTCCTCTCCAACTGATGAGCCGCGGTGACATGCGTGTGTCCACAAGCCACAAAGGCACACACAGCAACTCCCAACTTTTCTATTTATACGGTCAAAACCTGATAGCCTCTTCAGTATGTCTTCAGAAAGGCGTGAATTATGTTAACCTGCTGTCTTCCATCCCACTCGCTCACACCCACTCTGCTGCCTCAAAAGCGATTCACTTACCAAGGTCATTAAGTTGTTTTTAGTTTTTTAACTTTCGAACACATACAACATCTGCTTCTTCTTTGAAACAGTTTGGTTTCAGCTGTATGTGAAAATATCAACACTAAAAAGCAACAAGCAAGGTCATCCCTTGGATTAATGTTTATTTTGCAGATAGCTTCATAATCCACACAGGAATTGCTCATTCAGAAAGATTAAGTGCTTGTATTAATAATGCATTAATATGTCTTGAATAAGAAGAATAGCAGCTGCCACTAGTAACAGCATATGAGCGGCATATTAAGGAAACAGCACCCCCATGCCAGTTTTGTTTAATAAAAACTATGTAATAAGCACCATATATTATCTGTGGCTCCTTTCCAAAAAGTTTAAAAGAAAAAGGAGGGATCTTCCTGATGGTGCTTCCAGAGGTAACGCAGGGAGCATTTTGCTGATTCATCTCCATACGCTCCTGACTGGAATACAGAACACACTTCAAAAGGCCTCTATGAGACCAGAATACATCACGATACAGTGGAAATTATCTTTGTGCAGCATCACCAGGACAGTAAAATCTTTTTTTTTTTTTTTTTTTTAAATTATTATTTCAGTCCTATTTGAAATTAATGTTTTGTAATCAGTATCAGTGGTGCAGCTTGCCACCAGGTTAACATGATCTAATCTAAGGAACACCCGTTGTCCTCCATAAGCAGCTTGTTGTGAATTTCAGTAAGAGCAGTGTAAGGGGGGCATCCATCATACCCAATGAGGCGGCTCAGTCTTCCTGGAAGAGCTGCGTCTGACCTTGCCAGGTGGTCTCATCACATCGCAGATTAACTCTACTGATGACTATCACCTCTAATGCTAATACCCTGGCTTCCCCCAGCTACCTAATGAATGCAGACCAGATCTGCATTCTGTTTATCTACAGCAAACAAATAAATTAAAAGAGTGATGTCATTAACATTAAATTAAGCTGCGTTCTTCAAGCATCCCAATCAATGCCCTCTGCCGCAAAAGCAAATAGCAGCTCTAGCAGTGCAGAAGCAAATCTGGCAGCACTGACAGATGACTCAAGATCATTTGTTTTTGCACTGATGAAATGATGAATCAGCAAAGGAGCATAAAAAGAGGCAGATGCGCGTGAAAGTCTCTAGAAGACTTCAGTACAAGGCTGAGTGTTATATTCCTCTATTCTGAGCTTCAAGCCTCTTCGGCTTGTTTTGAAGGTCACTTCTTGTTTATGCTACCCAGTCTTTGTCTGTCCCGGGCCACCGTCCCACATCCCGCAGCGCTGACCACTTCTCTGTACTGCACCACAGCTTAATCTTTCAAATGCAGCCGTGAGCCAAGCCAATCAACCCCCAGGCAGGCTCAGGGCCCCAGCTAAGCACTTCCAGCTCTGGTACATTTAGACATGTGCCCCGGGAATAAAAATTATATAGAACAGCCCCCCCCGTACTGAATCTGTTATCATAAAACTCAAATATAGTGTGCTCTATTCTTTATGAAATGAAACGCAGTCATTAACATTAACTAAAAACATAATTGATTAAACTCTCAGACATTAGCCCATGTTCATTTGCTACAGCTAAAGTAGAGGAGGATGATTTACAGGTAATATGCTACTTTTGCAGTCATACTGACTGTGTCTAATGATCCTGTATCAACTGAGCGCTGCTGATGAGCAATATGCAGCAGGGCTGAGCTCATTAGTGTGAGGGTGCTGGGTCAGTGCTGGTAATGTCCTTTTCAGCTATTATTACTTTTGACAAAACACTCGAGAAAGACCTCTCTGTAAATGCTAATGGTTAACTCAGAGCTCTGAATATTTCATAATCAAATAAATACTGTCAAGGTGACTCCAGGATGCATACAGCACAGAGAAAAGCCTGCATTACATCATAAATAACCTCAGCCTTCTGCACATTGAATAGATTTACATTCATGTTTAGATTCAGTTTTATCCTGCATGAAAATATCTTTATTTATCCAACCCCACTTTATGTCCAAATGCATTTAGGTGAATCCTAAGTACAATAACAAAGGAAGGGTGAGAGTGTTTGCTTGCTTGTTGGACCAAGACTAATCTGATGTGACAGCTGTATGTCTCCTTGTTCTCTCCTTAAATGTATCTTTTCCCAACGACAAACTTCAAATAAAGCATCCAAACTCCACTGGATCCACTATGCACAGGTAAAGGAACGTTCAAGAGATGAGAGCATTTTAATGGAAAACGTTTGCCGTAGCCCTCGAAGGACATTCATATTTAAGTGAAAATTTCCCTTGTTTATGATTGTTAGTGGATATGTAGAAGAAATACCGGTCTTTTTCAAGCTACAGGCACGGAATATCAATCTTTATCATGTCTGCTCACTTGTCTGCCTACAGTATTTTAACTCACTGAACACCTCATAAGCTGTTTGCTGAATGCG
Organism: Telmatherina bonti; assembly: GCF_933228915.1. Lineage (NCBI taxonomy): Eukaryota > Metazoa > Chordata > Actinopteri > Atheriniformes > Telmatherinidae > Telmatherina > Telmatherina bonti. The sequence continues at coordinate 23,413,383 of NC_136629.1, read as the reverse complement.
TGTGGCACTCCCAGTGGAACACTCTAAATGGTGCGAAGATTCATCTTGCCATTAGCCAGTTTTCCAGCTTTTTCTCCCTTTGTGATTCAATGCTTCCCTGATTCCCGATCAGCCTCACTCTTACTTCTGCTCTCCTCCCTCCCCCTATGCAGTCTCTGCAGTGCAGATCTTGCCTGCTGATAGCTGCAAATCCCAAACTTGCCAGCAGAGCCCTGCCTGCCTGACTGCTCTCACACGTCACACAACCCAGCTGTGACGGGGTGAGAACGTCCCTCAATCACACCCCCGGGCAGGCCACCACCCACGCCATCCACCCACCTTTCTGTTGCCCCGCTTCCCCCAGAGCATGAATTGGATTCCTTGCAGGTAGCGGTGTAGGTAGGCGGCTTTATTTCTGCCAGGATGTTCATGCAACAGCTTGAAGAGCGTAGATGTTACAGGGAGTTTTGTCTGGCAAACTGTTCGTCCACTCTCCGTGGGAGCGAGTGCGAACTGCGGCGCTCTGCCTCAGTGATCCAAGAGGGTAAACAGATCAATCACCCATAGACACTTCAGAATACCTCATCTTACTGCTGGCTTGGCTTGCTGAGGAATATGAATTCACTTGTGCAAGTGCCTGTCATGCTAATAATCAAAAAGTGTGAAGTTTTTGTTTGGCTGCAAGGGAACTTTAAATCACTTAAATCAATACCTTCAAAAGTCTCATTGTGCACAGATCTCCCTGTGTACCAAACTAAGATCCGATATGGGAAACTGGAAGAAAATCTAAATCTTTAAATCATGAGCTCAACCTTTAATTTGAAATTCTTGGGTGAAATGTTTAAGACGATCAAATGCAGAATCGCTGTTTATCATCAGACTTGTCTTTGGGTGTCAGACAGTATCAATCAGTGAATTAATCATAAAAATAAACCCTTCAGTTCCCTCCTGACTTATCTGGTTTGACATTTCGGACATGGAAATCAGAGGCTGTCTTGAAAGATGCCGCTCCTTGTAAGAAAAGTGAGACACATCTTAGAACTCATGTATAAAGTACATCTGTTATTACAGATGAGTGGGAGTTTCGCCATGCCAGAGATCATCAGACAAACAGACATAGCGCAGACAGACAGCAGTCACTGTCTTTGTAATCTCAGCATCTAACGGACAGTGGGAGTTTGTGATACGTGGCTGTGACAGCTTGGTCGGGCCAACCTGTCAGTAAGAGGCCGTTCAACACACCAGAGCAGAGTCCTCTGTCGAGCCTGTCCGACTCAATAATGCAAGAGCGGAAAACACACCCTGCTGTGTCATCCCCCTGATAGGCTGGACCACATGGGCTGAGGGGACAAAGGCCCTAGAGGGCAGACAAGGGTGGGACAAATGTTACTGATCCCACTCGCCTTCAGTCTCGATTGCTTTCTCCTTCAAACTCACAAGGACAACAAAACCAACTTCCTTGCGGAGCATCAAACTTGTATCTCTCTGCTTTGACCTGCAGGGCCATGGCAACAGATGCTCAGGATACAGGTTGATGCTGCAGCACGACACGATTAAAAACAATGATGGCATAGTGTGGGTCTGCACATTGTGTTATAGCAGAAACAACAGCATCAAAATGATATCATATTTGGCTAACTGTATGCTGTAATACCCACAGTGTTTGAAGCATCCCTCCCTCTTTCTTGCAGTCTCTTAAAAGAGTGAATACAGTGTGATTGACCTGCACTTTAACAGACTGGCATGAGTCCCAGCACTTTCCGCGACAAATCAATATTTAACAGATTGGCCACAGCATCCCTGTTGAAGTAATGGATAGGCAACCACCGCAGGTGTACACTGAGCGGCGGCCCAAACAATAGTTTTACTTCCTCTCTGCACCCCGGAGTCACTGATATCACAGGCCCTCTATTAAACTCCCATCAACCTGAGGTAGCACTTCACCGTTTCTCAACGCCTTGAACCAATCAGATAAGTCACGGCTCAAAAATTACTCATCCGGTTTGACGCTTGGTAGTGTTGTTTAGTAGTTTATCAGTAGCATCGCAAGGAAAATGACGCTTATCAAACAACTGCCAGCTCAGTTATTTTCACAGATTAAATTGTGGCAAATATTTCAAAGGTAACTTTTTTTGCTGTAAAAAATCTGTAAATTTGGAGGAAACCTATAGTCTTCTTACAGCATTACAAAAATGTTTGGATCAACTTCTTTAGTCTATGATTCCTCTTTGATTATTTTTTTCTTAAAGTTAACGGCGGCTGACACCGCTGCTCTCCCATAAGGCACCTTCTTAAGATCTAAACTACTTCAAATTCATTAAAACATAAAATCTTACATTTCAATTTGATGGATTTATCTGAACACACACTCACTGTATATGATCAACACAAGCAAAATAAAAAGCCTTGTCATTGTGTATTCATTGCTCACTTATCAAGGAGACAAATGGTTTTAAGACAAATTGGCAAAACGAGATTTAACTTTTATTCATTTGATAAGCATCAAAGCCAACAGAACTAACACTCAAGGGCTGAAAATATTGTAATAACATTTTAATAAGAGTTTTATTAAACTGAAAATCATTACTACTGATGTAACTTAGGCTGTAACATAAATTTGATCTCAGTTTTAACTGATGTGGCGTCATCTCCCATACGAAGGTTGTGGTTGTAAATGCTGAAGCATGATCATAGATATAAAAAAGAAAGAAAAACAATATGTAAGCAGATTTTTGAGCTCTTAAACCTAAGAGACACATTTCTGATTGTTCAAAAGGAACAATGCAAGGTTTATATTTAGTACAGTGTATGTTAAAGGTTTCGGTTTTGCTAAATATACATACTGTTAAATCCATGCATAAAAAACACGGATCAAGTTAATAAACTTTAAATGCAATTAAAGCTGTTTCTTCCGAAGTTTGCTCAAAACATCTTTAAAGTTTGGTAACAGACAGAATGAAGCAAACTACAAACACATTCTCATTAAAATGAATCTAGCTATTTTAACACAGCAGACAGTTATCTCATCCCTCTGGGAAACACTTTGTCTGGTCCAAGACGACTATCAATGATTTCATCATCTGTGTGTGAAGGGTTTTAATTTTCTATCGTCCAAATGATACTATGTAACTTAAGATGCACAAGGTCCTCGGGGGAACGGTTCAGTCTTCATGAGTCCCAGCTCCCTCTGGGATTTGTGAACACTGAATCACCTTTTAAAGAAGCCTGTTCTCTTTCACAGCATGTATAATTAAGTTAAAGTGATTAATGGGATGTCTATGAACTTCTTACCCCTGCTTTTTGCAACACAGAAATAACACAGACACTCTCCAAGGACACACAGGTTCATTTAAAGAAAAATCAATAATTATTGTCCGTGGGCTGCTGCTTGGTGAATTTACCACAACGACACACAAAAGAAGCAGCGATTTTTTAAAAAACGATGACACTTAATCAATCGCCAGGCTCAAGGAAACAACAACATATATCCAGAGTGAATCCCGGTAGATTTGTCAAACACACAGACAGTCTCGACAGTTTCTGCCCAGACTGATGTCAGCATTGATAGGTGACTTTTCCACCTTCTCCTAAAACTAAGGTGTGACTGCTCCAAAAGAATTGCTACATTTAGACTCTTGGCTTTAGCTTAACATTGATGAATACACTGCAGCCTCCTCTCAGCCCAACTTGCTTTTTATCACTAATATTTCATGTAAAACTGTACAACAAAAAGAAAACAGAGGAAAGAAAGGAGACCACTGAGAATCACAAAATCCCCCCCCAAAAAAACTTTTTTTTTTTTAGCTGGGTGTAGGTTGTTAGTGAGGAGAACAGAGGTTTTTGGAGCTGGAATTACATAAGCAGCAGAGACTTGCAAAAGCTGCGTGTTGATCCGCTGTGGCCCCCTGCGATTCCCCGCTTGCCTTCAAAGCAGCCGCTGAGACAAGGAGCTGAAGGCTCACATCATAAAACTTTACAGCTTTGACTCATCGCAACAGTTTACAATACTGTATAACACCCCCCCCCCCCCCCCCCACACACACACACACACACACACACACACATACATACACACATTTAATTCTTTCTTCATCCACCACCTTGTGTCACAACACAGCCTTTGCAAATTCTATACAAAGGAGCTTACTGGATAACAGCCCACCATCTCAGCCATTCTAAAAAATAACATGTTTTTGATCCAACATTTACACAAATAAGCTTTGAATCTCTGGCAATCCAGCAGCAATGATCGCTCTGAGGTTACTGAAGAATACAGTTTAAGTAGCTCAGATATACCTTATTAGATCTTTGATCAGCTTCTGCGGTGTCTTCATTCTAACACCTGAAATGATCATGCATAATGGATCAAGCAGATGAGATATACTCTCATTTCTACCTCATACTGTTGTGAGCTTCCATGCACAGAAGCACAGAGTTAAGCTCTGACAAGTCTTAGTCAGCAAACAGGCTAAAACTACTGCGTAACAGAGCTGTAAACAGCCTTATGAGTATTTACTGACTTTAGAAGTAGCTAAGACGTGAATTTAAAGCAGCTTTTTTTTTTTAGAGGCAACATTGATATTTTGGCAAATAACTGACTTTTCTTTTACCATTAGGGTTTATTAAGTCCTTCATGTACTGCCCAGGGTACACCAAAGCTAATCAAATGGGGAGTTTAAGGCTATCTTTATCATGTAAAAATAACAGAATAATTTAAGTGAAGAGAAATTTGGAGCAGCTTGTCCTAACAGAGAAATATGTGCTTTAAAAATACTGATAAGGTATCACTGCTCTGTTTAAGATTGCTGTGAAAAAAAGCCGTCAGTTTCTGCTCAGGCTAAACACAAAAATGATCCTCCGTGCTAAGGGGGAGATTAAAAAAATGTATAACACTGCTTCCTTGCAAAAGCCAGAGGCAGGGGGAGCATCAGGCACTGTAAAAGGGAGGTACGCCGCTCTACTTGTTCAAGACATCAGAACAGGGGTGCTGAGGATGCTGCAGCAGTGATAAACACAGAGCATCAGTAGCTACAACATATGCACATAAGAAGTCAAAGAAGTGCCTTCCCTTTGCAATGACAGCAGGAGATGCCAGTTTCTAACGGAGGCAGATTGAAGAAGTGAGTCACAGAGCATTTACTGGAAGCATTAACATGTCTACTGCTGGCTTCATATCCCAGCTGATGTGGAAAAGGTGCTTTGACTATTTTTGTGACTCTTGCAGCCAGAAGAAGGGGAGAGACAGGGGAATCCCTGCTGCAAAAACAACTTAAGTCACTCCTCCCCTGAGGGTCTGCAAAGATTTAGCACATCAGGCCACCGCCAGTCGCGCTTATTGCCCTTTCCAGCGCCTTTGTGAATTATTGAATCCATTTTAAGCGCCGTTTTTATTTATTTAATTTATAAATCAATAAAATGCACGCGGGGGGTATCAACAGGACAAGGTGAAATGGAAAAAATACAATTAAATTAGAAATGTAGGCAGGAAATGCATAAGTGTTCTGCCTAGGTGCCAAAATGATCAAATGGACTGCATCATGTACCAAGTTGTGCGCCAGGTTTTATTCCCTCACCGCGGCGCTACGTTAATATCTCTAAGTTGATCCCAGTCTTGACTGATAAACATGACAATCCTTTAGAAGAACATTCGGCTAAATTTCTCCCTTTTAGAAGCTGTTCTGTCATGAGAAGATCTGCAACAGGAGCAGGAGTCCCGGGAATGCGGGGTTTCAGGCTGTCTGGATGGATAGGAACTCTGCCTACCTTCCACCTTGGTGAGGGTGAGCACCGGGCTGTTGCAGGCGGACAGCGGGGCAACCCTTGCGGAGTGTTTCTTCATGATGATGAGCTCGGATGGGCTGAGCTCCAAACCGGTTCGGCTACATCCCTGAAGCTGATTTGGTGCAGACACCAGACCTCTTGATGGGACCCTTACAACCGGTCTGGCGCGCTCTGTCCCCTCTCATCCATCCGACTCCCTGTTGATAATTTTCCTTTCTCTTTTCCCCCCCTCTGCTTCTGTCGTGTCCCCCCACCCCCTTCCTCCACGCGCCTCTCCCGCCCCAAATCTGCTGTATCCACTGCGTCCTGGCTCCTTTCCTCTTCACGTACAGTTTGGCATTTGCTGCAATTCGCAAACGTCACGCATTAACCGGTGTCACACCCACGCCCCGCCACGCAACGCACCCCTTTCTGAAACGTCCCCTCGAGCCGTGGGTCCCCCCCCACTGATAAAGGAAAACACTGCATGGAAGTAAGAGCTGACCCGAAGGAGAGCAGGCAAACTTTCAGACTATAAATGGACTGTATATGACAGAAATGGGACTACAGCGGAGGTGGGAGGGTGACAAGGGGGTGTTTGGCTCATAAACACTGTAAATGGGGCGGTTTATGGTGAATAAAATTATAATTACACCAAGTAAACATTACAGTTGATGCTCATTCCTTTTTCTTTTACGGTTTTAATGAATATGTCAGAATATTAGACTAGAAGTGTTATATGAACATTTACAGGAATGATAGGAAATTTGTGTTATTTATTGTGTTGATTATTTCTCCCCTTCAGTAATAATGTAATGTATTACAATGTAATAACTATTTAATGGTTTAAAGCCTAATTGGTCACCTTTACAACGAGTTGTAACTCATGAGGATTGATGTGTAATGAGCAACTCTGCTAAACAGAATGGTAAAGTGACTTGGTTGTTGGGTGCATGCTGTGACCAACACAACCACATTGGTTGACAAACAACTTCTGGCTGAGGAATGGAAAAGACATCCCACAGGAAAATGTGGCCAAGCTGCTGTGCCTGTGCAAGGTGCTGCCACATACTACGGTGTAAAATTAATCTAGTGTAAAAATGGCCAATTGTCGTCTTTAGTTTCCTTATTATTGTGGGAAAGCAATCATCTAATCCTCTAAGCAACTCAAAACAAATATAAAAACCACCAGGAGAATACTGCAGGGAATTTCAGTACGTTTTTAGTGGGTAACAGACAGTTGCGTTAGTTGTGTTACTCCTACAGAAGCATCGTCTTTATTAGCTATACTGCACCGTAAAGGTGGCTAATACTTTCCAAAAATGTATAACTAAACACGTGTAGGTATTATTTATTATGGAGAAATAATTGACAAAACTTAAGTTTCCTTACTTTTAGTGCTAAGTTGAAAGGTTTTAAATGTTTTCAAGGTGTAAAAATTTTTCTGGCTTTTGTATTTGATATTTTTAACCTTACAAACTCATGAGTTCAGTATGGAAGCCAAGAGCGGTCGTTTTCCCCGTTATCAGTGGATACCTCAAGATAACAACCTAATTTTCTCGTTATGTCGAGATAATGAAGAGTGTTTTCTCATAATTATGGGATGATTACCTCGTCATCATGGCATAGCCAACTTTGTTTTCTCGATATAACGAGATAACCTTGTTATCACGGGATAACCAATTTTGTTTTCTGGAGACAGTGAGACAGTTATTTCAGTATCACAACATAAGAAGTTTGTTTTCTCGGGATCCCAGGATAATTATCTTGTTATTAGGACAAAGTTGATTATCCTGTGATAATGAGACAATTATGCTGTGATCTCGAGATAACGGTGTTTAAAAAATAAAATGCAACCACGATCGCTCTCGGCTTCCGTAGATAAGGTCTCAAAACTAGGAAAACTTTCTAAAAGAAATAATTGTATAGCGAATTGCTGCATATTAATTGAATGGCAAATAAAAAATTCTGACTGCAACAATATAGGTTAACATTAAGCAGACTGTGAAATGGTTGTGGGCTGTATTTAACACAAGAAGAAACTTCATCCTCAGACTTGTTAATGAACATGGAAACAAGCTGCAATTAGCCAAAAAGAAAAGAGTTTTCAAACAGGAAAAATGGCATATTTTCACAAAAAGAAACACCCCAGAATGGCAAAAAATTGACATAAAATTGCAACACAAAAATGGTTATCATTCTTAAAATTGTTCACTTTTAAATTACATTTTTTTGGATATCAGGTCAGCTCTTACACAGCTTATCATAAGACTCTGAACCACAGGTACAGGCTACAGTAAAAACATTACATTTCTGGATTTTTTAAACCATTAATTGAACAAGCGGCATCGTTCGATGGTTAAAAGTGTGAAAAATTGCACTTCACCCCACATTCGCTGTTGGGGCTCAAAAGGTAATGTTAAAAAGGCCAACTTCACAGCTGAAAAAAACATGATTACAGCCTGCTACAAAAATCATTTTAGATTAAAAGGTTGACATTTAGGTGATATTTATCTTTGACAGGTATCCGATCTTCAGCTGCAAAAAGGCAGAGTAAAGCACAGGCAGTTTTTGAGCTGGTGTAGGTACCAGCTCTGGTCGGGTGGCCAGATCTGCACAGGGCCCTGCGCCTGCTGCTGACGCCACACTATGTTGTGCTCATAGAGGTTGCATTAGAGTCTAATAAGATGCTCGTGGTGTCTAATTTATCAATAGATATTTTTGCTTTTATTTTACATTTCCTTTGGCAAACTAAAAATGTTTTTCCCGGACCAATAAAGCCCTTTTGAACCTGAAGATGTATCGATTTTATGATCATGGCAACTTGTCATTACATTTCAAAGGTATTTAAACCACCACCGAGCGGAGCTTGCCCACGCAGTGATACACTTGTCCATGTAATGCAGCAAGCAAAACAAGGTTAGTTTTGGATTTACTTGTAATTTGTTAAATTGGGAATAAATATACCATTTATGAACTAAACAGGAATTGCTAAACATTAAGTTGCTCTGATATTTCTTATTGTGTATTTTTTTTCAATTCCCTCCGAAATTCAGTCTTTCTGCTCTCTGGAGTTTTGGAAATGATGGTCAGGTTGTGGTTAGTCCTGTTTGATCAGTAATGATGGATTTCTTTTTGAGCAATGTCCGTGTAACCTACGAAAAAGAACTACAATCCCATGTCACTGAAAAAACTATTTCCGGAAGTTGTGCGGACAAATCACAATAGTGTACCCAACGTCCAGCCAATCAGAAACTGCAATGTCATCGGCAGGCACAGGGCCCCGAGCAGATCTGGCATCTACACCGGCAAACAGTGAGACTTAGCTTTAGACCGCCTACCTCCTTTAACTGGTTAGATCCTATAATCTAGGTTAGCTCTTAGCTAGCAGCTTGGAGTATGACATCAATCCTCCATCTCCACACTCACAGCCCCCCTCTCAGCTCATTTTTGCATTTGCGTATGCGTAATGCTGCCAAGATGAAAACAGTAAGAACCACACACCCAGCTTCAATAAAAAAAAACAAACAAACAAAAAAAAAACTACTGAATCCACAAAAAGTAGGCCTTCATACTGCATATACAATATTTATCTAGATTTGGACGATAAGACAATGAGGACGTTCAGCTCTTCCGAAACCTAGAAGTGACATCACGCCCATCTTTTTATATACCATCTTTGGCTTTTGCCATCTTTTATTTTAAAGAAAATAAAGAAGAATTATCATCCATCATTGCCACCGTGCATTTATCTGACCTCTGTGTTTAACCCACATGATGTCATGATCACATTACAAACACTGAACAATTGAAACACACACTACAATGTGAACACAAACTCCGAGTGAGATACAACTCCCAGAAAGCAACTGGAAGTGGTTTGATGTTGCGCTCAAGGGCACCTCAGCAACAACTGAGAATGGAACTGGACAGCGTTGATCCTTCATAGTCAGGCCCACATTTTCCTGACAGATTGGGGATGCAGTGACCTTTGAGCCCCAAGCCACCTTTCTGACCTTTAACTCCCAGCTGCCCCTGATTTCTGGTAGAAGTGTAACATTTTCAAGCTCTTCCATGGGTCAGCTAAGAGGTGCTGACAGCAGTGTTGAGTTTTCTTCTTCTTGTCTGTAAGAGCTTTAACTTGACAACAGAAATTGGCTGTGAAGCATAAAAGGACAATTCAGACCTTCATATCAACTTTCATCACACCTGTAAACCTTGAGCTGTCAGACACGCTGATGGCAGCTCGCTGTATGAAAGTGCATCCGAGGACATCTTTATAGTGTCATTCAACACATCATTTGTACTTTACTCTTGAAATGTCACTATTAACCAAGAGACTGAAGCAGTAAGTATTCTGCTCAGTATACTGACCTGAGGAAGTTTCTGCTTTACCTGGGACTCTCCTTTAATGTCTTTACAGACATATCAGTGTTTCTGCAGAGGGCCTGCATATTTGTGTAAAATCCACTGAATGTGGGCATGTCTAAAGGAAGCTGTACTGAATAATTTACAGCTTAAACTGTACCTCACACTCAAGCATGAATCCCCTAACTAGGACAGGGAGCTCTGAAAACACTCTGCCTAGACCCATTCTGGCAGCGCTCTGTAACCAAATTCACTGGATACTTTACTATTTTCCACTGCTTTCCCCTTCAGTCTGTGTTTGGGTTTAAAAACGGGACATGTCAGGGACAGCGGATGGGAGCTAATGGATGACGTGCGTGAACTCACACTGGATGGTGTAAAAGAGCAGCACAGGAGGAATAAACATTATGAACACGCCAGCTATGAATTATATTTCTGCGTGAGAGCTACTCCAGCTCTACACCTGCCATTTGCTGTTTGAGGACTGATGATGTTGATGTAGAGCTTAACACGATTAGAACACGAGTGTTCAATGAGAATGCGCACGATATTGTCGATAGATGAGACAAGGAAGACATAAAAAAGGTAGAGGGTTGAGATCATTAGAAGGCGCCAGTTAGTGACTCATAGACTTTTATCTGCAAACACGGAGGAGGATTAAACCAATCCCCGCTTTGAGACACCACATGACAACTCCCTCTCTGTTACACACTGCATCAGGATAAATGTGGATGTGCAATAAGGAAGCGTAAAAAGCCAAATCCTTTGAGGTCTCTGCATCAGCAGAACCTTTTTAGCCAGACACTGAAGAAAATCTGGAACAAAAAGCGATCATTCTTCCACTAATGCTGGAATGTTCTAATACGCTGTGAAATGTGGCTTGTTCTTTTCTTTTGACTTATTCATGTTGAATAATGAGGAAAGCTACAGTCACCACTTTACAGGTCAAACAGCCTTTAAAAACCTCTCTGGCACAAAACCAATGCAGCAGGCATTTCTGACAGTCGGGCTGTAAATACTGGCTTTACAAGAAAAAGGAAGGATACAACATCTGACTGAAGTCATCAAAAACGTAAAAGGTACTGAAGATGACTCTTCAGGAAGATATTGCTTATAAACTTATTTTATAGATTTAAAAAAAGTCTTTGTTTTCAAGAGCTGAAAGAAACTTCATTCATTTGCTTGCTTTATATTGAGACTGAATTGAAACTAAAAGTTAATATAACTTTTGAGTTAACAAGCAAACTCACAAGATTATTGTGAGTTTGCTTGAAATAATCATGAAATTGATCAGCTTTATTCCAGCACAAGGCAAGCACATGTTGATCTTTTCACTATTTGTTTCATAATACATTAGCAGTTTTGTCCACTTTCAGATGAAAATTAGCAACATAAAATGGTAAATAGCAGCACGGGAAAATATGTCTGAAAATCCATTGTACTGATAATGTATAAAAGATCTACAGCTGGAACTCTGACTGCAGATGGCTTGATAGTAGAAAGTGGCTTAGACTGCTGAAAGGTGTTACCAAGAGTTAATGATTTCTTACTGTTTGACTTAAATGAACCAATAATGCCTGCGTGAGTAAATCTGCCTGGCTTAATTTGTGCACAGTAGTTGTTCGGACTGCATCTCTGCCAGAGTGTTATTAGTCTTGTTATTCGGATTTCCAATGCAATGACAGAGCTAATCCTGATTTAAGACAAATCAATTCCTCATTTAACACCAGTAATAACTACTTAAATTCAGCTTTTCTTTTTTTCTGTAGTCAAAAATCCTTTGTGAACTTTTTTTTGTCTGCAGGCTCCATACCTTAAGTCTGATTTATGCACCTAATATGTGTGTTTAAAAAGGTTTAAACAGATATTAATCAGCAGTGACATTATGCATAATCTGTCCAGGATGGGGGAAAAGTACAGGAGTGTTCTGCACTTCTATCAAGATTAACCATTTAAAGGCAAAATTACCAGAACTGCTTTGATGGGGGAACTATTCATTTTCTCTACTGGGGACTTTTTGTAAACTACAGAAAGCAATTTTCTACTGACATGTGATTGGGGTGATGTGTTTTAGCTGTGCTTGTAGAAACTAATGGAAGTTCTCATGTTGTTTGTCAGCAGGAATCTTAGATTGCCAAGTAACACCTAAAGGAAGTTGTAAATACAAAAAGGGTTGATGTAAAGAAGTCGCTCAAATTTTACTTTAAAGATGGCTGGCGGTCTTTTGTACGTCCGGGTTGTTCCTGACAGAACCTCCTCCTGGGTACTGAAACATTTAGACTTGGCTGGTGGAGAGCAGGGATGGGTCATTGCAGACTGCGCACAAGGAATAAAACCAGTGTGAAATGTCTGATTGGTTGTTTTCATTAGGGTTTGATGTAGGTAAATCACGTTAGGAACACTAAAAGGAGTAAGATCAAGCTGATTGCTGACTGCCGGCCTGCAGCTACTCTAGTTTTAACAAAAATAGATTGTTTATTTGAACATTTTTGGCATTATTACAAAAAAGAAAACTTTCAATCCATAAAGACCCAAACCATATAAAATAATCAGATAAGTCAAATTTATTAATAAGAGGTCTTAACTGGTCTCTTATGTGATAGATTAAAAATTTGTATTGTATAATCTGCTTTCTGGTGTCCATTAAGGGCCAAAAGACTATAATCAGATTGTGTTCCACGGGATTTTCAGCAAAGTTTGTAGGACTGTGACGATATGCTTTTGTCCCGATTCGATTCCGATTTTTTTGGGTGCCGATTAGATTTAAATTGCAATTCTCACAATTCTTAAATTTTTGCTGATTTTTGTAGATTAAAAAGCAAAAAAATGTATAAAACTTATTTTTGCTCATCATTTTTCTTGATTTCTATTAGGAAAAAACAAAACAGTAGCCAGACCATCATTCTGCTGCTATAAAGCCCAAGAAGACAAATAAAAAGATCAATAAAAACAATAAAATGACATAAATTTTTATAGGAGATTAATTTTTATTTATTTGAAAAAAAAAAAAGATTTTTTAACAAAAAAAAAAAATCAATTTTAAAATTGTGAAGAAAAAAATCTCGATTTTTCGATTCGATTTTCCCACCCCTAAAAGTTTGTACCATAAAGTAATGCCAAATGTCTCAGAAACTGTACATATCTGATATGTTACACTGGGTTGTTATGGGTTAACTTGTTTTACATGGAAGGTGTTTGGTCAAAACACTCAAGGACATTATGTATCATAAGCACTGATAAATTGCATGGCTACTTCAACATTTCTCCTTAAGGGAAGTGTCCACTTAAAGACATATTTACTGCTGGCACTAGTGTCCTTGTGAAAACTAGAGATTATGCTATGACAAGGACAAATAGGTAAACTGCAAAGGTTTTGTATTTCAGCCATGCCAGTGTTGGTTGAAGGTGCTTCTCAAATTCAAAGATGCTTCCTTGATAAGATGTCACACAGCTCGGCTGAAGAAGAATCTTTCCTTGTCTTGTCTTTGGAACCATAAAGAGCTGAAATACATTACAAAATGTTTTTCTAATAGAAAAAAAAACAGTATTACTTCAGTCTAAACCCAAAATATGAAAACATTTTCCTTGTCCACAGCAATGACTTGCAGTATAGACATCTTTACATTAGTTGTTCATGAGTACTGCCTGAGGGTATGCTGAATACAATAACAGACTCCAACCGCTCAGTTCATGAGTGACAGCTTCAGCTCATATTTACTAGTTTAACCATGGAGCCTGATAATTTGCTATTCTGCAAAAGACTTAAAAACCCCCCTTTACAATTTTTCAGAACTGAAGCGGATGGATATTTTACTTAAAATGTACACATTTGATAATGATTATTAATTTAAAAACAAAATCATACAGGAAACAGATCAGATCATAAAACACAGCTCACTTCTCTCTCGATTATTTAACCTTTCTTCCAGCACTTGATTACATAACAATGAACTGGCCATGCAGTCTGAAACATAAATGGTCGGCTGGGCCCTCTGTGAGAGGAGTACATGGGTCAGCGAGTTTTTAACCTCCTCCCATTCAAAACACAGAACGAGCCAGACAAGCTGTAACTTTACAATATGGGGCTTCCACTTAATTACAAACACATCTAATAAAGTCCAGCAGCATCTATTAAGTGCAAGAAGTAATACCCAGTGATAGCTCTTCTAATCACATTCGGCCCCAGCGGCCTGTGCTTCATCATGTGGAGTGTGACACTTTTAAATTTACATCCCTCTAGTGGAATCAGCCCCTGACAGCACATCTCTCCTTCCCAATTAAGGTTGTTTCAGGCACACCATATGTGAGGTGTACAAGTTTTATTTGGGGTAAAGCCGTCCCTGGGCGCCCCATATCTGATATATGTATATGCTCTGTATACTGTGATACATATGGTATTTATACCAACTAGGAGGAGCATAAAATGTAACTTGACATGTAAAGAAGCAAATCAGATTAACTCTTTGCCTCTACAGTAGGTGTTTAGGTTGCCGTTAAATTAATTTTGCAGTTTATATTCATATATTTTCATCTGTAAAATCTTTTTGTCTTATTTTGTGCCAGTTCTGTCTTTTCTTTAGAAACAATATATAATGAACTTGTACTTACTGCCTCCACATAATTACCTTTCTTAGAGGAACTGTTCTTTGTGTTTATATTTGATCGTTTGTCTGTTCAGAGCATTTTCAGCACTGCACACTCTGCACAACCTTCACCACCTTGTTTTCTCCTGCTGCTCTGGTGATAGAAAATCCACCCATTCACAACTCTTTAACTTAGCATCCTGCTGAAACGGGTATCGCTGTACTTTACCTTTCTAATTTACCCTTGAGAAAGATAATTTTTTAACCGCATCTTTCTCCAGAAACAAAGAGCAACTGTAACCTTGCACTCCCACATGTACATTTTCTCAAACAAATGTCACTGGCTCCCTCTGTTGTCGAGCTACAGTATGATTATTTTAAAGTGGTAAAGTGGGGAGAAAACAGAGATACAGTACTTTCAGTGGAAAGTGAAACGGAATTTTTATGTTGCATCTGTTTAACATTTTTTTTTAACTACATTGATGTTTTACAGAATATTTTGCAGCATTTGTTTCTGTGTTGGTCCTGTGATGGACAGGGTCCGGGATGCACACCACACCTCTCGTTATGGCAGCTGGAATAGTTCTTCTGATACATTAAACTACATAAAGATGATCTGGAAAAGGACCGAATGTATAAATAAAGGCATGAATGAATTATTGGTATCCATAATAATATTTGGTTGAAGAATGTTTGACAACTGTGACAGCCTCTAGTCTTCCTGTTGCTGCTGGTAATTTTTACATCACTTTCCTTTACTTTTAGGTTATTTTTAGTTTGCAAGATTCCACTTGTAATCATAGATTTTAATATGCAGTTATATTGAAAAAATTCACACCAGAAATCTGTTAATTATATATTTGTTATATATATATATATATATATATATATATATATATATATATATATATATATATATATATATATATATATATATATATATATATATATATATATATATATATATTTATGGCACTCCCACCAACCTTCTTAATGGAGTTTAGAAAATGTAAAAGTCTCCCACCCACCTTCTTGCCCACACCTGTTCCTGAGACCACATCACCCATGTTCTCTAAAGCCTTCCCTGGTTCTTTATTCCATATTGTATAAAATCCAAAATCCTCCTTCTCACCCTTAAAGCACTCCAAAATCAGGCCCTTCTTACTCAAAAGACATGTTTTACCCCTACACCTCTTCCTGCACCCTCTCCCTCCCACAACACATCCAACACATGCCACTTTCAAAATACAACTAAAAACTTGCATATTTCAATCTGATTTTTTTCATCTGAGCTTTCCTTAAACTTTTTATGTTGTATTTGAACTTTTATGTGTCGCTCTTACCTGTTTTCTGTATTTTGCCTTGATTTGAACTGTTTTATCCTGGAAAGCAGGTTTGAGCTATTTGAAAAGCAATTCCATTCAATTCAATTCAATTCAACTTTATTTATATAGCGTCAAATCACGGCAATGCCATCTCAAGACGCAGAGGGGAAAACATAATGAAGGCCAATTCATAATAGCCTATATAAGGAAACCAACAGATTGAGTTGAGTCCAACTCAATCTCCCATCCTGAGCAAGCACACTGGCAACAGTGGGAAGGAAAAAACTCCCTTTTAACAGGAAGGAAACCTCCAGCAGAACCCGGCTCAGGACAGGCAGCCATCTGCCTCTGCTGTGTGGGGGGAAGAGGACAGAAAGACAACAGACAACAGGAACTGCTACTCCCGGCCAGGGAGACCTGCTGAGACAGGAGACATACATGTTAATGATGCAACACTGTTATGGGGGGGGGGGGGGGGGGGGATAAAAGAGAGAGATAAAGAGAAAGAGAAAGAAGCTCAGTGTATCAGGAAATGTCCCTCAGCAGTCTAAACCTATAGCAGCATAACTAAGGGATGCTAACCATCCCTAGTTATAGGACTTATCAAAAAGATAAGTCTTCAGCCTAGTCTTAAAGGTGGGGAGGGTGTCTGCTTCCCTAACACTAACTGGGAGAGGGGCCTGATAACCAAAGGCTCTGCCTCCTGCTCGGCTCTTTGAGACTCTAGGAACCACAAGTAAGCCTGCAGTCTGCGAACGAAGTACTCTGCTTGGTATATAAGGAACAATGAGGTCTTTGATATATAGTGGTGCCTGGTTGTGGAGAGCTTTATATGTAAGGAGAAGGATTTTAAATTCTATTCTAGATTCAACAGGCAGCCAATGAAGAGAGGCTAAAACTGGAGAAATATGATCTCTCCTGCTGGTTCTGGTCAGAACTCTGGCTGCAGAATTCTGGATCAGCTGAAGGCTTTTCAGGGCATATTTAGGACAGCCCAGTAATAGAGAGTTACAGTAATCTAGTCTCGAAGTAACAAAAGCGTGAACCAGTTTTTCTGCATCACTCTGAGACAGAATGTCCCTAATTTTGGCTATATTACGTAAATGAAAGAAGGCTGTTTTAGTAACCTGCTTAATATGTGGGCCAAAGGACAGGTCAGGGTCAAATATTACTCCAAGGTTTCTCACTGTAGCACTGGAAGCTAAAGTAATGCCATCCAGGTTCATTACAAAACCGGAAAATTTAGCTCTGAGTTTTTCAGATCCAACGAGAATTACTTCGGTCTTATCTGAGTTTAAGAGGAGAAAATTTCTAGACATCCAAGTCTTTATGTCTATGAGACAATTTTGTAGCCTATTGGGCTGATTTGTTTCATCTGGTTTAAAGGATAAGTATAGTTGAGTATCATCTGCATAACAATGAAAGTTTATTCCATGCTGTCTAATAATTTTGCCTAAAGGGAGCATATATAGCGTGAAGAGTATTGGTCCAAGTACAGAACCTTGAAGAACTCCATGACTTACTGTAGTTTGGGAGGAGGACTTGTCATTAACATGAATGAACTGAAGTCTATCAGATAAATATGATTTAAACCAGCTTAACGCTGTACCTGTAATTCCAATCACCTGTTCTAGTCTTTGTAACAGAATGTTATGATCGACTGTATCAAATGCAGCACTAAGATCAAGCAAGATAAGTACGGACACAAGTCCTTTGTCTGAGGCCATAAGAAGGTCATTAGTAACTTTCACCAATGCCGCCTCAGTGCTAAAGCACTACATGAACATTATATTTTCAAAGAGCTTAGAAAAGAATATTGCTCCTCTTCCTTTGACTTTTTTAACGCTGCTTTTGTCATGTGTTTTTCTTTTAAAACAATCTTTAAAAAGACATTTTTTTTTACAATGTTTCATAATTGATTTTCATAACGTCAAAGGAGGGTTTTTGATTTTTTTTTAATGCATTGTAGCTTGTGCAGTTGGATTTTCTTCATGAACATATCTGATGTTTTCAGTCAGTGTGATGTACTGATGACCTGATCAGGGTATACCCTGCCTCTTGCCTGTAGCAGCTGGTTCAAGCTTTAGGTCCCCCATGACTCTGTATTGGAATAAGTGCAGCCACCATGCTGCCTCCAAGATGGTGTGAACAGAAGCAGAGACAAAACAAGTCACAGTAAAACCATCATGGTTCATTTACGTAACACAAACTTTGAAAATTAAGCCATCCTCATGTTTTTGTTATTTTTCTTAGGGATCTCATTAACATACATCTAAGGGATGATGAACTATTTAAGAGTTTTCTTTCTTCATTTCCTAATATTGAAACTCTAGATTTTTTGGTGGAAAAAAATCAGATTATACAAAAACTGCACAGCTGATCATTTTGATCTGCACTGTTCATTTAGGATTTTTTTTTCCCCATTCAGAGCTGCCTCACATCTGTTTCGGTTCGTGTTCCTCTCTGAACTGCACTCATCTAACGGCGCTTAAAATTATTCAGATTGTTCTCAATTGCTGTAATTAAGGGACATCATTTTCAAAAGCTTCTCTCTGCCTCCGGCTTTTAGATATCAGAATATTGGTTCGACATAAAAAAAAAAAAAAAGCGGGAGTATTTACTTCTAATTTTTTTCTTATTATGCTAATTTCATTTTCACAATGAAATGGTTTTAACGAGAAGAAAATAGTTCTTCAAAGATACATTTTGTTCCCTTTATGTCATATTCTTCTGTGGAAAAAAGAATGATCATTTTTCCTGCAGGCTTTAACAAGGGAATTTAACTTCTGCAATTAAACCATCTGTAAGGCGTGAGCACAATAAGAACAATGACTATTTAGGTATAGAAGGTGAAGGAGACTGTAGAGAAGGTGGACGCACATATCTATTTATTTTCCTGTCAGTTCGCTTCCAATTTCAAACATATATATATATCGATAAAGATTTAATGGCTTATTCATATTGTAGTGCATGTGTTATATCTGTGGAGGGCACTGTTACCACATGCATTCAGACAAAATATGACACTTGCTCAGGTTGTGGATAAAAAACAGCCAAAAAAATCAACCTGCAGCACAGCAGTGAAGAAAATAGTCACATAGTAAACAATAGAAGAGACAAACATTACCTGTTTGTACTCTTAAGTAAGAACAATGTGTGCACCTTTAGAAGGGTACGACAAATTAAAAACAAAAATGATGACACATACATAAAACACTGGTTTAAAAAAATTAAAAGTATGCTCTTTTATAGGATCATCTCTTTGTCTTCTTTCTTGTCAGAGATGTTATTAATGGGTTGTCACAGCATGAGGCCCTTTCTGTAATTTATATGTTTTTCACAGACAGCCATCACTGTCAGGTGACAAAAAGCTGCGGTGGGTCGACAGTGACCAGCTGAGTTAGCGCTGACAATTCTCTGTGCAGCTTTGCACTGTATGCATCCAAAAATAGAAATGCATCCTAAAGTAGAGCTCTACTCAAAGCATCAAGTAACTTATATGTGAGCTATAATAGAGATAAATATTATTAATAAATAAATATTAGGGATACTCATTTGGTTCTCCAAAAAATATTTCCTGTTCAGGACAGAATATGGATTTGTGCAAAATAACTATAAACGCATCATCCATTCATCTGTCCATCCATCCATCCATCCATCCATCCATCCATCTATTTTCTTAACCGCTTGTTACAGTTAAGATTCGCGGGAAAGAAGGAGCTTATCCCAGCAATCAGTGATCCAGAGGCAGGGTACACCCTGGACAGGTCAGCAGTCCATTACAGGGACAACACAGAGAGAAAAATAACCATTCACACAAACAATCCCACCTTGGGACAATTTAGAGTAACCAGTTAACCTAACATAACCTGCATATATTTGGATGGTGGGAGGATGATGGAGTACCCAGAGAACCCACGCATACACAGAGAGACATGCACACTCCACACAGAAAGGCCATCATTCAAACCTCCTCCCCAGCCCACACTCAAACCAGCAACCTTCTTGCTGTGAGGCCACTATGCCCCTGTACATAAACCCATCATTTGCTTTAATTAAGTTGGAATAATTTTACCCCTCTATAAATCATGGGCAGGCCCAAACTTTTGTCATAACATTGTCCTGTGGCCATTAACAGCTTGTCAGTGAAAACAAACCGTTCATGATGCCAGTTTATGTAGAAGTGTGTTTAATGTTCTCATAACTTTAACTTTTCTCTCTCAGTCTTTGATAGAAAATCCTCTATAATGCCATGTAGTCATACTGATAACCTCAGTGTCGAGGCTAGAAAAAGATATGAGAAAAGGACTGAACCAGTACCAGTTATCACCACCTGACAACTGGTTAGACAAACCAACACAATGGAGCTTGTTCAGTTTTCCAAACTTGTGATCTGTTTGGTTTCATCAGCAGGTGAGTTCAAAGTTGGAGTGGTTTATTGCATAATGAATACTAACCAGGTTTACCTCCACATCACTATAAACTAAACCTGGTTTTTCCCTGCAGGGGTTGTTTTGAGTGATTTTTCACCCACAAAATCCAGATTTTCAAGGGAATAAAAAGTAACAACTGTAATTAATACTGTCATTTACAGCTCAGAAACACATTTTAGTGTGCACTGCCACTTTAATGTTTTAAACACAGAAGCAAAACTACTTTTCTTTGACCATTATGGAATTCATGCAAATGAACACTTATGATCTTGCTCCAACTCATGCACTTCTCTAAACCTCTAAATTGCTGCACTCAGATCAGCCGATCAGCTGTTCCTGATTGTCGCTGGTTCTAAACGTTTGGTCTGTGGAGACATGGTCTTATCTAACAGTCCATCTAAATTATGGAACAACCTACCTTTGCCCAGTCACCAGGTTCCCTCACTGCCATTTTTAAAATCTGTCTTGAAACTCGCTTTTACTTACTGGCCTTCACCCCATCCGGAAACTTGATCTTATTTGTTTCAAATTTATTTTTATTTAGTTTTCATTGTCTAGAGTTGATTTCTTTTTTCAATTTTGTTACTGAAATTAAATTTTTATTCGTTTTAATTGTTAATGATGTTACTATTTTCATGCATTTTTGTGTTAATATGATGCCTAACTTGGATGTTCAGTGCTTTGTTCAGCTGTGGCTGGTGATGAAGTGCTTTATAAATGAATTGATGATATTTAATTATACAGTGCATCATTTGCATATCTAAAGATAGCAGCCCAATGGTAGCATTGATTGCATGGGCCTGCTTACTGTTAAGAAATATTTATATTAATCAAAAATATATTATGCCCCAGTTAAGCAGATAAATTAAAACTAGACAAAACATGGTGCATAGATGGTCCATGATGCAGAGGAAACAATGCACACTACACATGTGAAGCATGCATATATGTTACAGCAGATGAAGTATGGTTTAGTGAACACCTGCACTGCAGGTTAACTTACATCCTTGGTGCTAAAAAAAAAATGTTAATGAACAGAAATCATAATGAGGAATGAATTTCTCTAAGTTTAACTTCTTTCCTAAATTTTTTATGTTGCGTTATTTATGCCTGAAGCAGAAAAATCTTCCTTCCACCTTTCTGGAAATGGGTCTAAAAAGCTTATGTATCTGCAGATTAAAAGGAATACCAAATGAACAAGGGGAAATATTACACTTAAAACTATCACCAAACAGGTTATTCTACCTCTAGCACTCTGTTTGGATTCAAGCAGGCGACCTGCTGGGCAGATACTGCGGTTTATGAGTGATAAATGAAAAGGATATTATCAGAAACTGGACAGTGACTAGAAATCAATCCTGGCACAATATTGGTAATAGGGACCTGTTGAAATATTTCCCTCACTGCTCTTGCGGAAAAAGCCTTCAGCTATCACTCCAGCAGCAACATGGGATTTTAAATGAGGGATTCAACAAATCTCCATCTTTGTAACAGATGGTGCCATGGAGACTGGTGACAGAACTGGGTACAAATGAGAGCTTCGAATAGCAGTGGAATAATACACCTGAGACTCTACACCTCAATTATAATGAGGTTTGGTGATTTTAAACATTTTTGCTTCAACATAATTAAACCTGGCAGTTCAGGGCAAAAAAAAATAAATGGCCATTGAGCTCTGCCTGTTGTGGTAAATAATTCGGCCCTGGGGAATACAGGAGATTGAAAACATTGGACATAAACTGTCAACATACAGTGGGAGCTGCCAGGTCTTTCCCATCATACAAGTTTTTGTTGAGTGCCAAAAAAAATAAAAGAATAGGTTAATTCATACCTGAATATTCACATCATCAGTGAGATTCTGATCTGTTCATTTTTGGCTTTGAAGTGTTGTGATTGGATGCCATGACCAGTCGGGCTGCTTTCAACTCTGTTCAAACTGCTTTCTGATCAGCAAACTGAGCTTTGCGTCTACTCTAGCAGCAGGTTGTTGGAAACCCTTCAAAAAAGCCAAACAGGTGTGCATGATGTCAGCACTATAGAATTCATACGCTTTCTCTTCTCTATCACGACTTCCCAGTCCAACCTCAAACACTGGGAGCATCCAGGCAAACAGTGAGCAGTCAGTGCTGGGCAAAAAATAGAACTCAATGGCCTTGTGCTCCCATATCTGTAAATGCACAGCTTTCTCTGCTTGTTATGGACTTTGTGGAAAAGCTGTGTTCTTTATCAGATGGAGATAAATTTGAAGACAATCCTCTGAGACAGAAGATATGTCTTCTGATTCTGTGGTAAAAGCAACAAACAGGGCCGAGTTGTTTTCCTAGTCTCAGCAGTAATTACCCTCAATTCACACAGCAGGTATGGTGCATTAAAATCTGAAGGTTTTTTTAAAATGTGTATTTGAAAGCTTTGGCACCCTGTGGCCTGAATTATAGAAAAGAAAATACACCTTTTAAGAAAAATATAATCTTTTTGTGACCATGTTTGATTTGATCTGAGTTGCACTGATCTGTTAGACAACTGTCCTGATTAAGTGCTTTGATTCAACACCGTACAGTAAGCTCCAGCACAAGTAGAGGCCTGTGCAATGGCTTGATTTGAATAAGCATTGTGATTAAGTGGTTGCTCTGTATGTACATGCAACGGGCTAAGGGATGTGGACCAGTCAGTTCCCTGAGGGAGAGAAGGGGGTTCAAGTATTCCAGACTCCTTCTGCACTCCCCCATTGGCTGTCGACTCTCATCCACATCCACAGCTCCCTTAATTGCCTGATTTTCTGACCCCATGTTGAATACTTTGTATGCTGGGGGCTGGGGCTTATAATAATGACTTATAGTGACATCCCTGGGGAGAATTTGCTCCCTCGGTTGT
Source organism: Telmatherina bonti (assembly GCF_933228915.1). Classification (NCBI taxonomy): domain Eukaryota; kingdom Metazoa; phylum Chordata; class Actinopteri; order Atheriniformes; family Telmatherinidae; genus Telmatherina; species Telmatherina bonti. The sequence goes on along the minus strand of NC_136629.1, from coordinate 23,390,064 downwards.
AACAGCTCTTACCCGCTGAGTTCTACCCCATCTCAGACCTAAATCAAATCCACTATTAGGCCATGTGAGTCTTGGCACACAGAAAATATTTTGCGTCTGTCTAAGAACAATTATGTCAAAACCTGAAACTCAAACCAAATTACTGCTAATTCACCCGAGATTCAGAAACATGAAGAGCAGCACCTGGAAGACCCCAAGGAACACTTACTTAGGCTTAATTCTAACTTAATAATAAACTGAAAATCCAAATGAGATGAATAATGAGTTTATATTTTCCAGTAACAGGAAAAGATGATTTAATCATGCCAGCCAGGCCTAATCACTGAGCCCTCACAGGCATGACTTGTGTCACAGCCATGCGGGTGCGAGTTCATGATGGCTTAAAGTGGTCGAAAAACCAGGAACAGGACAGACTATATTGGGACACCAGCACTGTGTGACAACACATGTTGCAAGTCTTTGACATAATTTGATTTACTAATAACGTCCTATTCATGAAAATACGGCACTTATATATCTTATTAACCTAAATAAGATAAAAAGAAAATAACATAAATTTAATAAATCTATTTTTGACGATTCACATAAATTACTGTCAATTCTAAAAACATGCAATAACTAACCACACTAGCTCAGAGCCAAATGCTGTCACTACACATTAACTTACCAGCGATTTCTCTGCTGCTCCATCCAAGCTTGCTTTGTGTTCATACATTTTGTCAAGGGTAGAGCAACCATGTTTGTATATCACTAATTTCATGATGAACAAGTCCTTCAGAATTATCTTTGACCAGACTGAACCCTCACATACTCAGTGGGAACACTCTCCAAAGTGGGGGAATTGGGGATGGGCAGAAATAAACCTTAAGGAGGAAATTCCATAAGCTCAGAAAATCAGGAAACATGAAGGTCCACCACAAACCCTGGACATCTTTTCAGTTATGAAGCACTTCCTTTTGTCACAATCCTTGAAAACAGTACATCTCATTTAACCAGTGGCACCAGCTCATTTGATTGGACAATCTACATAGTGTGTTTTACCATTTTAGTATCGCAAGCATTGAAATATAAAATGGTATCGGTACTGAAACAGAAATATGGTATCGTGACAACCTTACTACATACAGCTGGTTGGGAAGGATGACTCTGGCTGTGTCCGAATCTCTATTCCCTATTCCCTATCGTCCTATTCCATTATTCCCTATCCCCTCATTTACCATATAGGGCTACACTTTAGTGCACTCATTTTATTGGCAACAGAAACACACAAAGCTGGCTATTTTCTTCTTGTCACAGATCATATGACTACCTGCTATCACCACAGCAACCATCCCACATCGTTCCAAATCCAATCCAAACTTGTGCGATTATCTGTGTGTGTGTATATATATATATATATATATATATATATATATATATATATATATATATATATATATATATATATATATATATATATATATATATATATATATATATATATATATATATATATATATATATAAAAATAAAATAGCGTGATCACTATCTTGGGAACAATGTGGACGTTCAGAGACAGCCTCTGTCTTCTATACCAGAAAATGTGTTTCATTTTTTGTTTTCAAAATGTTTGTAGACAAGCCACAGCTACAGCAGCACCACAATTCATGGCTGTAAACTGGGAGATGGTAACTTATCCTGGAGCTATTATTTTATGTCAGGCAGAGTTTACGTAACACAACAGGGATTGCAACCAATGAACAGTAAATTGTAAAAGCTATAAGCATCCACATTTCTCTAACTGTGTAACCGTGAGTAACTTCTACATCTAACCATTTTCTAACTCAAACTGTGTATGTTTAACTCCTAACCCAACCATTTATGTGTGAGAGCCCATGAGATAAGAAAAGAATCAGGAGATCTAGGGAAGCAGGAAACTGCAATGACTTGCAAACACAGGACAAAATCTTAGGGTAGTGATCTGTCAATCATGGACGAGCAACTTCCACTCTTCCATTTTTCTTGTTTCTAACCATTTCAACACTAGGAAGATGAGGAAAGCAGTCAGCATCACATAGGAAAAGTAGAAATAACAGTATAATGAAAGTCAACCTCTACTCATTTGGTAAAACTCAAGAAATAGTGGTCAACAGACTGAAGGGCAAAAACGTCTGAATAATCTCATGTTCTGACTTCCAAGCTACAAACCCCCATCACTGCTTCAAAAGACAAAATATATGTTCAATACAAGAATGAAAATTCCTACTAAAATAAATTAATTTCAAAGTCCTGCTGGGTGACAGACAGAAAAAAATTATACCCATCAGTAATACAAAGACTCTCAAGACCATTTCACTTTTTTTTTTTAGTCCAGGTTGAGCAAAAAGATAAGAGGGAGTCACAAGTAGACCTGGCAGGGGATTGTGGGTATTCTTACACAGGCAGAAAAACATTTTTTTCTATCTTCAATGAAGCTAAACTGGTTTGCCAAAAAAAAACTGCTGAAATTAGATGAATGAATAAACTCACCTCTCTAGTTTGTCATTTTTCTTTCTCATGTTGTGTTTTCATGCCGTTTGGCTCTCATTACCCTGTTTATGCTTATTCTGCATGTTGTTCTTTAAGAAAAAACTCAGTAAAAAACAAAAAAAAAAAAAAAAGAAGATCTCATTCTAACAGAGCCTTTGTGGAACTAAGAGTAACTGTGATAGAAGAAAATGAAACTGCAAAGTTTCCTCTGATATTATGCAAAAAAAAAGGCAGAGTATGATGTGTTTGAGTGAATTTGACACATTTGACAGACTTTTCATGTCTGTTTTTTGTTTATTGTAGCTGCTAAGCTGCAGCTCAGTGAGGGATTACTCAGGGGGTGCTTGTTTTGTTCATTGCAACTTTTTTGGCACATGTTACTAGTTATTATAATAAAACACCATATGCAAATGTTAATTCGGATGGCTTTTGTTATGTCACTCAGCATAACATTGCAGCATATTTGAATTAAAATGAATGTATAGAAATTTCACTCTGGAAAGAAACATGAACACATATGACAAAACAGCGCTCAGGGAGAAGATTACCTATAGCGTAAAGGGGAAAGCAGCATTGTTTTATAACATCTTGGGTCCTTTTATGGAATATATGGAGAATGTGGATTTAGGAGAAGTGGAGAGGGAAGTGGATGAAGCGTAGTCATCAATAATCCTCAGCAGGGTCCTCCAGTTTTATCTCTGGAAATTTTTACTTTGTAGTATTGGTACTGTCATACTTGCATCTTTGAAGTATACACAACAGTGAAATAGCTTGAGTTAACTTTTAGTTAAAAGAATATCCTTATGCTGTGTGACATAGTGGGTGAGACTGTAATTGTTCACCACTTCTCCCTAACATTTACCTTTTCTCATATTTGTCCCTTTAATCTTTATTCTGTTATTTCTGTTGCCAGGTAACCATGCTGCACTTACTATCCTGGGTTGTTAGTGTTTGCACTGTGTTGCATTTTCCATTGTGTTACCATTTAATATTATTCTTTGTTTAACTCCACCTTGCAGGATATGTGTTGGAGAATGGCCTACCCAGCACATTTTCATTGCAGGTGTGAGTGACTTCCTAGATTAGTTGATTGGGAGAAATCAGGTGGAGGATTTTCTCTTTTGTAGTTTCTTTAAGTGTGGGTTTATTTGAAATAATGTATTAGAACTGGTATTTCTTTTGTGTATTTTAGTTTGTTTAGGAATTTGGTTTGTTTATTGATGTTGATGTAGAATAAGGTTGCTGGGGATAGTGATATGGGGAAATGGTTTAAGCTAAATCAAATCAGGTGTGTGTCTCATGGGGTATATAAGTAATCAGTTTTGGGAGCTCGCGAGGAGAGAGAGTGAAGGAAAAGGATGTGAAACTGGTGACTGATTGCCCCCGATCTTTGAAACTGTATGATGGACAACTCATGGAAAATAAATGTTCATCTTTAAAGGGGTGCTATTATGGTATTTGGAGTTTTCTGAGCTTTCTACAGTGTTAGTGTTGAATCTTCATCAGACATGTGAACGACACTGTTGTGGATCACCTAAACGCATGTTTGAGTTTGAGTTCCAGCACGCTCTCCGTTCGGTTTCCATGGCGACTAAAAACACGTCGTTTTAGAGAGTTTTTTCTACTTGGAAATCCTTGTGACGTCCCGGGGGATAAGGTTCGGTGATTGGTTACCTTCTACTGGTTAACAAGGGCATGTACAAATACATCAGGCGGGTGGAAAACGTCAGATAAAGTTATTTCGAACGGTGGCTGGTGAGTTTACCAAAGAGAGACATCCTGCTGCATTCGTTGCTGTGGGTTGCTGTTTTCCACTTCGTTTTCAAGGTCTGATTCAGGTTCCAACATGCAGGGCTGTATGCTATGTGTTGTATTGTAATTTTTAAAAAAAAATTTTTATTGAGTTCATATCAGCCTAATCCTTCTGTTTATGAGATGTTACAATGACGGCGAAAGCAGTTGCAGTGCGCGCTCCCGATGTAGTGCAGTGGCGGGAGGCGGGGCTTAATGCGGAAGAGTCTCAATCCACTCGTTTTGCCCACAGGCTGATCTGACAGCCTACAGAGAAGGTCGGTCTGAAGTAAATAAAGCGATTTGTGACAATAACTCGATCAATCCCAGCCCTTCTGGTCTCAGAAATAAAAATAAATTAGCCTGAAATGCACATAATAGTTTCACTTTAAGGAAATCCCAGGACTGCTGATTCTGTCTACGTCTTATCTTCTTCAACCTTGGACACACTACCTCACATGCTGTTTTGTTTATTGTTGCTCTTCTTTCTTTTTTTTTGTGCGTTCTTTTTGCATACTCTGTGCTTTCAACTTAGAACTTCCCGGATATTGAATATTGGAGATGTAAGAGGAAACTATTTTAAAGGCTAGACAATAACCAAGATACCTATAATGTTTCCCTTGATGTGAAAGCAATCACATTTCTGTATGTTATTGGAAGAGTTATGAAAATTCAATAAAGAAAATGTTGGAAAAAAAAACAGGGCTCATGACAGAATATCTGCAGAACTAAGCTTTTATATCCAAGTTTAAACTGTCCACTTTTCTTTTACACATTTAAAAACTAGATCTCCAGTAAAGGGGATATTTTTGTTATTTCTTGCTCTTCTCTGACAACAGTTTGAAACATACTGCAGAGACTTTAAAGCAAATTAGATCTGTGGCAGACAGGATTCTGGGAACATCTTCATCCGGACATAAACTTTGTGGAGTTTAAGACGATCTGTGAAAGCTGAACATAAGAGAGGTGACAGGATGCTCCTGCACAAAGCCTTTGGATTCCAAAGAAAGTCATCTGCTTGCAGTCATATGTTAGCGATAGCCCGGTGGGCATATTAATAATTTACTGAATGAGATTAGAGATTCCACAAGAGACTTGCCTTGAAAACTGTGCTTATTATGAACATGATTGTGGTTGGAAATTGCATTAGTGAAATCTTCTGTTGTTCTGGGCAGGTTGTATCTAAAGATTTTTACAAAGTATCTTAAATCATTTAAACTAAGCATGAAAAAAAATAGCTTCACACATGATTAAAGCTATTCAGTCTGAGCTGTGCTGAGTAAGAATTATTTCCATCTGAAGGACTTCAAACGGCAGGGATCAGTTGGTAAATGCACACCAGTGCGATTTGTTTTTTTCTTGTGCAGACTTACCACTTTGCTGGCCATACCAGATCCTGCACACACAACAGGCAGTATGTGTGCTTCCATCATCTAGAAATAGATTCATCATGTTGGTTTTCTTTATTGTTCTTTGTTCCTGTCAGCCTCATGCTCTTTCTGACAGATCTGCTCAGACGTTTTGTGGCTTTAGCAACGTCTCTGTGGAAGCAAGTCACTTTCAGATATTTACAATGTAGTTGCTTGTCTGCACACCATTAGTGTCAGTGAACATAATAAAAAAAAAAAAAAAGAAAATCCATTTTGAAAAATGATTTGTTGGGAGTGGGAAGTGGGGATTTTTTTTTCTTTTGGAGATTTTGTTTGGGGAAATGTAGCAAAAAATATGATTAAATGTCATTATTTCCACACTGAAATAAACAAGTGGATATGCCTCATTGTGAAGCATGATGCACTTCGTCAGCATGGACACATGAGGCCAGATGCATAAACAATGCATACATGAAAAATACATACACATCATTTCCTGCACACAAACTAGTATTAATGAAGAAAAATAAGCAATAAGAAGCTGGACAACTCACATTATTTGGACTCACACATGTTTTCAGAGCATTGTCTAAGTATAAAGTCTGACAAATGAGCTGGTTAAGGACAAAGAGACTACACAATTTAATATCAAACAAAACTTACATTTTCACAGAGCTTGCTCAGTTAGATATTAATTTTTTCAGATTGAATTTCTTATCTTCTCTAAGTTTTAATTAATTTTGACTGTTGTAACTGCTGCTGTGCGAAATGTTCATGCGTCAGAAAAGCTTCTCTTGTTAATCTGAAGAGAAAGACTGACTAGAAAACCCTCTGATTTACTGCAATAAAATATATAATTATAAAAAAAACTGTGCAGTACTGAGTCTGACGTCCTTGTAAGACCTTATTTATTAATTTCCTCTGCAGGGTTATTTGCACAAAACTAAAAATTGATTACTTCCGTTACTTTATTCCACTAAGCATCTTTTGCTTTGTTCAATAAAAGCCATTTTCTTTTCTATATTCCTCCGATAAATACTTTGTTATATAAAATAAGCATACTGTGTACAGCAGATTTTATAAGACTCAGTCATTTGACGAGAGAAATTAAGCGCATAAACATTTATTCTTGTAGAAAATCAGCTTTGGCTTACACACACACACACACACACACACACACACACACACACAAAACATTAGAAACCTGATTTTGTACATTTAAAGACAAGTTGAAATATACGAACATCACTTTGTGCATCTTTGCTCCTGGCAAAGTCTTGCACATGGACCGTATGTAATCCTGGCATGGTAATGCCCGCTGGTACGGTAAAGTGATTCTATGTGGGGCAATGTAGCTGCCAGTGTCAGGAGGTTATTGTATTCTTGCTTGGCTGTCATTCATGTAGTATTTGTTGGTGCATACTTCCCAAAAAGATAAAATGAAAAAATATAAAAATATAAACAAAAAATAAACAGCAATACAAACACAGGTATGCTCTATATACGAATTATGGTACAATAATAGTGCAGTGATTTTGAGTAGTAAATGTGATATTATCAATAAACAGTGTATACACAGGAAGAGATTCATATATAAAATGCTGAAGCTGACCAGTGTGCAGATTAGATCACCTCTAACAAATAGAACTTTATTTTTAAAAAGCTATTGTGAAAAGAAGGGATGATTTTCTGAACTCTGCAACCATCCAGTATGTTTTTCAGTGGGTGTGAAGAACTGTCCAAGGTGGGGAACAGCTTTTTCAATTACAATGATTTTAACAGCCTCGTGAGTCAGTTTGTCAATTCTGCTGGAAACCTTTGAACTGTTCATTCAGGCTGCTCCCTCAGCACACACTGCATCGACGAAGGCACTCACCATCACAGGCTGGGAAACTGAAACATCTCCAGTCTTGCTGTATGCATTGATAAATCTGAGCTTCTCCAGGAAGTACATTCTGCTAAATCCATTCTTGTACACAGCATCTGTGTTGTGTTAGTTCAATTTAATTAAAAATACTTTTTCTTTATTCTTGTCGTTCTCAGCATACGGATTTGATCGTCATCAGCTACATCTGCTCTACAGAATTTTTAGAAATAGAAGAGAAAGATGCCAGACAAAATCTACTGCAGCTACTTACAGAAAACAAAAAAAAATAATAACATCCGCTTACATCCATTTAAACCCGAAAATAAAAAGATCATGTATTTTTTTTCCATCATTGTTCATGCACAGAGACAGAAAAAGTGGGTTTAAAACAAATACTAATTCACACTTGAAAAATGAGTCACCATCTCTCTACTGCGAGCATATGAACAAAATGACTAACTCATGCTGGTAACAGGAGTTTTGACCATCCACTGTGTGTACGCAACATGTTCACTGCCCCGTGTGCTCAACTGCTGGTGGCGAAATGACTCACAAGGTCCCTGGTGATGCTTCTGTTTTCTTCATCTGAGAGACAGTGTAATGATTAATGTTTTGTGCAATGGGTCAGATATAAATACAGCACTCTTCCATGGTTGCTCTGTTCAAAATGATGAGTCACTGACATGATCTTACTGCTAACTAGTCAGAAATGTTTGTTTTTTTTCTATTATTAATTTGTCTCTTTTGTTGTAAATTTTTTTGCTAATTAAATCAAAGCATAATGGGGGGTTTCCTTTTTTGTGTTTCTGTTTGACGCCAAGTTATTCTATCTGTAAAAAGATGAAAACAATAGACATCCATAAAAACCTACAAGCCTACAGAAATGTTATATTATATTAAAGTTAGCATATATTGTGTGATTATTGTAACAGCATTTTTAAAGCGCTGTCTATAAGATCATTTAGTTAGCTGCAGCTCATTCAGAACTCTGCTGCTTAAGTCGTCTCTCTGAGGTCTTTAAACTAGCAGTCTGTCCATCAGATTAGAGACTTTAAATTTCTCTTGCTGGTCTACAAAGCTCTGAATGGTTTAGGAACAAAATACATCAGCGACCTTTAGACCCATATGGTCAGCTTCATGTGGGATTTTATAAGTTTCCAGAGTCATGACCAGACATGGAGAAACTGCATTCAGCTGCTTTTTGTTTATTTGTACCTAGGATCCCCATTAGATGCTGCAGATTTACAGAATACATGGATTAAAACTGAATTCCCATCATGCACAACCCCCACCCGCCCCATATGTCGTTTCATCCAAAATCTACAAGACTCAAGGCAAATACAGTGAAAGATAAAATTACTCATACTGGAAAATGCACAAACAAATAGTAACATGAAACAGAAGGGGATGATTCCGTCCACTGTAAACTACACAGCTACTATGTCCGATGTGTCTTAAACAATTTCCCAAAAAGCTGAGACACAGATATTTTATTTAAATCAAGGTTAAAGGGCCATCTGTTCTTATCTGCCACTGAATAGTTATTATTTAGTAGATCAACTCCACATTGTCTCTTTTAATCTTGAAGCTCAAACTTGTTTAAAATGCTGTTTTTATCAAATGTCTTTTCTTCTTCCTTTATTTTTTGTTTTAAATTATAAATAATGCCTCTTACTTCCTGCTCTTTGATCATCTTTAAATGTATCTATAAAGCACTTTGAATCACCCTGTTGTTGAATTATGAAGCATACAAAAAAATCGTCTTACCTTAAATATAACTGCAGGTTTCTGAAAATGTATTAACCACGTAAGATTCAGCTTTGACATCCTTCACTGATGCCTTTATTCACATTTCTGCATCTAGTTGAACAGCTTTTTCTTTAGTCACTGAAAATGACAACAACCTGAATATCTGTGAATGGAAAAAGAAAGCCTTTGCAATTTTTCAGAAGTTGACAGGGCAATTATGTTAGAATTTAAGCATGAGATTTGTGAGGTTCTCTGACTTTCCACACAAGAGATCCAAAGTCTTAATTAAAATAGCAACTGATAAATAATAATAATAATAATAAAAGAAAAAAGGGTTACACAATAAGAAAGTGAATAAAGATGTGTTAAAATAGTGTTTCAGCGATAGAAAAGTAAAAGAAATTTCACAAAACAAAAAGATTAAGTGAGGTATAAAGCTGTATTTCAGCTGAAGAGCAGCGTGAGAAGGTTGTTTTTTATAAGTGATTGCAAAGTTTTAAAGTCCAAACAGATCTTTAGCAAAACATCTGTTTCAGAGATTGAAGTGAAAAACAAAATGTCCATCATGTCAAGCTCTGAACCATGTTTTTGAAACATGAGAAAGTCGAGTTGGTCAAACTGGAGGCGTTATGACAAAGGAGTTCAGTCAGGCAAGCTACAGCAAGCCCTCATGAAACCTCGAAAGGAAATATCCTGGCACAGAAAGAAACACAATGGCAGATGGCCAAAATTAGCATTATATAATCACACTTCCTGTTGTTAGACAAGCTGTACCAGCTGCAGACCACAACATGACAACAGCTTTTTGTCCTCAAATAAAGCCTTGCTAGAGTATGATAACAGGGGGAAAAAAATCTAGCAAAGAAGAATGAAAAACCTTCGGTCAAAACTGAAACACACCTTCACACCCATGAGGTCATTTTTAGATTCTTTCCAAACTGAGACCAGAACTCAGTGATGAAATCATCTGTTGGTTCACAATATCCCTGAAATTAGTGAAAGGCAATGTCAGTAAGGGAGGATAATGTGGTGGCGGTGATGGAAAAAATGGCAGAAGAGGTAATGAAAATTTTGTTTAATGCGAGAGAAGTGCAGATGGAGAAGTGAAACTCCTTAAGTTTTTGGGAAATAGGAGCAAGGATATGACAGCAAAGCCCAACTTTTCCAAACTGTCTCAGAGTTTTTCCAAAACATCATAAAAACTGCAGGACTGATCTCATACAGCTAACTTCAGCTTCTTTTACTATTCCAATATTTTGGCATTTATAATACGATTATGATGCTTAACAAACACAGGCAATAAATGCTAAAGAAATGTTCTATTATGTAGTGCTATTATCAACCATTAATGGTCAACCTAATGCATCAATATACTCAAATAAGCCCCTTAATTACTTGCACAATCCCATTTACACTTAACGCTCCCTGTAACTGAGCGCTGCTCTTCTGTGGTCGGCACAGACAATGAAGTGCTCTGTGTGGCTACATCAGACCCTTGATTAATTACACGGAGGTAGGAGTCATCACTTCACAACTTCTAATTAACTGCAGATAAAAGGAGTGAGGAGGAGAAAGGGACGATGGGAAGACAGGATTTGGCATTAAATTGGCAGAATTTCCATTACAAGGAAGACTGAGCACGAAGAACAAAGCATTGAAGCTGTAATTCAGTTAACATTTTTTCCAAGATTACCAGCACACACAAACACACACACACAATATCTGAATGAGACAAGCAGTTGTCTCAGATATTACAAAAAGGATATACTCTCACATTCATGTAAGGCACTTATTCTTAGCTTGCACAGAACACACAGTCTCGACAAAACACACAGGAGGGGGATTTCTAAGAAATACGTTCTAAGAAAAAAAAAAAAAGGAATATTGTGGTCTCAAACCCACTTTACTGTAAGTCTGGTATGCTTCACTGCCTCCACCACTCCATCCACAGTTATCTCCACCTCTTTGGATCATACACAGGGCTAAGACGAGCAGCTGGAAGAGACAAGATTGAAAGTTTTCTTCTTGAAAGTGGTACAGCTCATCTGCAGCTCTTCCAGTCCAAGAAGCACAAGTGGGACTTCAGGAGCAGGTGTGTGATGATCTATGCATCCTCCTGAATTATAGATGCAATGTTACGCAACAGAAAATTGCTTCTACTGTACTGACGAGAGTAAAAGGGCTCAAAATATACTCATAGACAGCAACTTGGCAGTATCATTCAGACAAACTGCAGAACTAGACACATTCTGGTCAGACAGTGTTGTTGAAACTCATTAGAGAAATTATTTAAGCTCTTTAAAAAACAAAAAAAAAATTAATTTTGATGCCACAACATGAAACTGAAGCAATTCTCTCCAAATGAATCAACCCTACTTTAATCTTCCTGATCTGAGCTGACAAATTTCCTGTTAAATTCTACCAGATTTGGGCCAATTTACATCACTGAACTAATCATTAGTTTTTACATAAGGATCAGCTCCAAAGGCTCTATAAGGAATGGTTCATGCACTGAATTGCGTGCTCGTTGTTTTCATTGTCAATTTTCCAGTCTCTTTGGTCGAGTGGCAGGCGAAGCAGGATAATCTGCTGTCCACTTCCTCTACTCATGCACAGACGATGCTTCAGCTCCTAGTAATGAATAAGACTCCATAGTTACAGTTATTGATACATAAATAACCACAAGTGGAAAAACACTGGATGTCTGCATGATCCCTCTGTGGCTCTGTGGGAGTGCGCCACATGTTAGTGTGTGCTCATAAATATATATCTGTTTAAGTCACCCAACCCACTTACAGAAAACGATAAAATATTAAACTGTCCTGATGTTCAGGAACTATGGGTGTCTGATTTTCTTTTTATTTTCATGCCACTAAATGTAGCAGCGGAAAGGAACAGATGAGAGCTTCAACTCCAGGCTAACTCATTAGTTATCCAAACACTGTGCTGCAGCTGTCTTGTTTTCTCTGATCATTTTTTCTTCCGGTTTGAAAGATTGTAGGAGCAAGTGAGCATGCAGAAAAGTGAGGGTGATAGTGACACACAGAAATGACTTTACTGCTTGACTGAATATAAACATGGCTTTTATCGGCTTTGTATGTGCAGTTGCTTAGCTTAAATAAAAGCTACAGGTGTGAAGAAAGTTGATCAAGTTAAAAGAAAAGTTTTTTTATACACAGTTTTAATTGGGGATGCACAGATCCACTTCATGGGAATTCCAATCCAATACCAATATCTGAAATTTGAATATCTTCAGATACCAATATTTGCTGATACAAAACCTGTTTATGAACATTATTGTGACTATGGTTATCATTGCTGTTCTAACTGTGTAAGATTTCATTATGTTGTAATAAATTACCCATCCTTTCTGTAGTTACCTCTCCAGTACAGATATAATAACATTACAGATATAACAATTTCAACACGTTTTATTTTGATTTGCTACATTTTACCCAAGTACAACTATAAATGTGTGGTTTTGAAACAAAGATCTAGCTATTAGTGTAACAAAAATGTCACATTTTAACATTCAATGCATTCATTTATTTTATTTAATAATGAATAAAATTTAATTTCGGGTATCGGTTGTGGTATCGGTACACTTTTAATAATACCAAGTATGAGCACACACACTTGGTATTGAGCCAATACCACTACTGGTATCGGTACCGTTGCATCCCTAGTTTTAATGGTAAGAAAATTAAAGGATACAACTCAAGTTATGCCTGTGTGGATATGACATATAAGAAGAATGCTAAACTTTTGTCTTATGATTCACCTCTGGAACATTATGAGGTCAATTATAGCAACACTACACTTCAGTGTGAACATCGCAACAAACCAGTAATGCCTTCCTATGACTTTGACCTCCCCAGTCAGATAATGTGCTCAAACACACAGCACAAACTGCTCAACTACAGTTTAAAGAATATTACAAAGGATGTCCATTCCAGACTTCCTAGATCCCAAGTTGATTAAGCATCCAACTGGTTCATCGCAACAAGTCTAATTAACAGAGACCTCTGTCTGCAGCACCCAGGACTTATATGACCTGCTTCCAGATCCATAGAACATCTGTGCAGCATCTGAGTCCCTACCCTGAAGGACCTGCACAGTTTTAACTAGTTGGCTTGAATGTGGTCTAATCTTGGATATCTTTCAACATATATTAGTCCACTTATCCAAACTGAAGGAGGGTTACAATCTTTGTTTGTAAATTGTGAGATAGTAATGTATCCCTGCTGTTTTCTGTCACTTAAGATGACTGGGGGGTCAACACATGAAAAATAAATGTGTAAACTCTAGCCAAGTACATCTTTTTCATTATCAGTGTATTTAGTGACAGTAAGATCGGTCAGGTTAATTCTAATCCCAGTTCATCTGTGGGTTAGAAAAGAGTAGAAAAGAAAGCAGGTAGAAAGTAGAAATATGCAATACGCAGGTAGAAAGGTGAAATATTTAACAAGCAGCAACTTCTTGGACAAAGTACCTCATTATTTCCCCTCTAATCTCAATTGTGGACAATAATATGGATTATTTTTTGTCAAATTCTTTAAAGCTCTTATTTATTTCATTACTGCCTCTTAATTTTCCACAGCAAGTTTCAATGTGTTGTAATCGGCTGTGGATTATATTTAAAAGGCAGCACTGAGAGCTAAACAGGTTTTTCATTCGAGAGAAACTGTCTTCTGGTCTGAAAAACTCTCACACCTTTCTCAATGATCTGTTCCTGAATACGAAAATAAAACAGAAGTCTTCCTCAGCTTGAATGCAAGCAGGATTTACTCATCAGGAGCTGAGGAAGCTGAACAGGTATAGTATTTGCATAACTATTCCCACCTTCTGCCTGAGCTTCTGTTGAGTTGAAAGGAGACCTTTCCTTGCCTGTCCCTTCCAGCTGGTCCTTGACTAAAAACATACATGGATACATTAAATTTCTCAAAACCGTTTCACTGTTTTGTCTCACCATGCCCAACATCTCTGCTCAAAATAGACTCCAACCTCATTTCATGCCTCATGAAGCTCTAAATTTGCACCAGAGGGGATGCTACATTTGTGATATAGTGTGAGTGAATTAGGAAAAAGAACAGTCTGTTTGTCTGATAAATGGTTTACTTCTTGGAGGAACTTTACAAAGCTAAAAGAACAATGTCACAAACAAAGGAAATGGCCCAGTCGAAAAAAGAAAACCATTGCTTTCTGTGAGGATAAGGTCAAGCCACCTTTTCAGCCTCAGTTCGTCCTTGGTATTAGCTCATGCCTGGAAAGCCTCCCTGAGCCAAATAACCCACCCCAGCTTGCATGAACACATTCTGAGTAACACAAAAATGCTCCAACTCCACTTTTGCGGTGATGCTCTAAAAATATAGGTTTGAATACCACAAGAATCTAAAATTTTACTTGTCAAAGACAAAAGAAACTGAGAGAAAAGTTAGACTGCTGAGCCAAATGCAGGAAAATGGGGAAGGAAAAGGGAAAAAGTCTGCTTCATTTAAACTGTTAGAGAAAACAGGAAATGTGGAAGAGAACCTCGAAGCTGAAGAATAACTTGCTGTAAGTAAGCTGTTACCAGGGCACAAACTGAAAAAGACATCTAAAAAAGTCATCACGCATTCATTTTCTAAACCCACGAGAACTAAGTCAGCTAAGGGTCAAAGCGACCGCTGGACCAAGCAAAAAGGTAATAAAAACTCCAGATCAAAAAAAGAAACAAACCAGGAAACACTGAGAGGAAAAGACGAGAGGCTGGACTCTTATCACACAGAGACTCGCAGACTAACCACATACAAGTAAATGTAATTAATTAGTAATGAAACCAAGAAAAACACATGGACAGGAAGTTAAACAAGATGTGACGCACAAGGTTAGAATTAAAACCGGTAACTGCAAAGATCATGATGCTTTTTCACACTATCATGTATGAACATTTCAGTTAGATAATGCCTGCAAATGAAGATGAACTGATATGATATAATCAAGTTAACAGCCAAAGATCATTTTGAAGCTTTTTTTTATTCTAGCAAAAAGGATTTTAACAACTCCTTAGGTGAAGGGAAATGTGATTGCACATCTCCATCATCCTGAACGCTGAGAGGGTTTTCTTGTATCTGTAACTGTAAACCTGCAGCAGGGATATCAGACTTAATTTCTCCTCACTTAAAATTCTAATCAGCCTGAAAAGAGGACATTCATTTATGTTTTATTAATGTGGATGTGAGTAGGTTTTGTAAGATGACATTTTGTTCAAACGCAGCTAAAGTAATACTCTGTGGTAAGTGGACAAAAATTAGACATGTCAGAATTTCCGCAGCACTGATTGTCTAATAGCTCTGCCACTTTAAGACAAAGCCGGAGCGAAAAGTTTCCTGCCTTGCTCTGCGTTGTCAGTCAGCTGCCTCTTTAATTGGACCTCTAAAGAGATCATCTTTGGGAGGTTCCTACAGAGAGAAAAACAATAAGAAAAAAAGAGAGAAAATAACAAAACATATAGATGTATTTGGGTGATATTTAAATGCGTCACCTTTAGATGTTTAGCCGACTATACTCTCACTGGTAACCTTTCTCCAGCTGTGACCTTTTGATTGATACAGGCATCAAGCTCTGCATCTTTGGTTATCTTCAAAGTGGTTTAAGGGTGTTTTTTCAGTCAGGCATGGTGTGTGTAATAATTTGTTGGTCTTTACTTATAAGGGAATTGATACCTTTCATTGTCTAGACAGTTTAAGGATGTCATGCAATTCATGAAATTGCACAGAAGCCATAGTGGGTAAATGGTAGGTATCAAGCTGAGTATAAACGTATACAACTCCACAACTCTTAGCACATAAATTGAATAAAATGGATAAACATGTTGGATTCTTGCTTTTATTTGTCACATAAAAGCAAAAAAAGCCACCTGAATATTGCTTTGAGTTTGCAGATACACCACTGATGGGACATGACTCACTAAGAAAGGGAGCTTTTCCCGCTGGCTCTATTTTACACATTGTTCTGCTCAGCATGTTTGTGACCCCTGGAGTCTCATTTTCAGGATATTGAGATGGACCATCGAGTCAAAAGAAAAGCGAAGCCACAACGCCACTTTTCACCTCACCGCTACCCAAGTCTGAGTCATTCCCACTTTCATTCTGCTTGCTCCTGTGTGAAAGAACACAAACGCCAATTTGGAAAAGTTGCTGGCAAATGAAACAAACAAGCACTTTTTTCTTCTCTACAGCGAAACACTCAGCCTCCAAACTCTTCTGAAACTGGCTGCCTTCAGCATCAAGCACTCCACTCTTTAGCCATTGCTAGTTGCCAATTAATCCTGAGTAGTCAAGTCATATGTGTGTGTGTTAAAAGAGAGCTGTGGACTGATTCGTGCAAATGCGCCCATTGTGTGCAGCTTCTGTCACCACAAAATACAGCTCAGGCTAGAAGGGCCAAAAGGACCTGAAAGCTGAGCTCATCTGGATTATGAGAGAAATCAATTCATTTTACTACTTTGTTGAAACATGAGAGAAGTGAACGCACACACAAAAAAAAGAGTTTTGAAATGACGTTTCCCCTCATTTCCATACATGGGAGTCTGATGTAACAGTGTAGCTGGTCATGAAATATTTCATAAGCAGGATTCCTGTTATAAAAAGAGCTATTTTTAGGAGCTGACAAGACTAACCTCAAATAATGACTTTTCTTATTTTTCCAGTAAGCATCTATTGTGGGCATAGACATGTATGCTTTGTTTCTTAATTTCTCCATTTTGCTTTTTCATTTATTCATTATCCTAACCGCTTCATCCAATTAAGGGTCGCGGGGAAGCCGGAGCCTACCCCAGCAGTCTTTTGGGTGAAAGGCAGGGTACATCCTGGACATACACGGGGAGAACATGCAAACTCCACACAGAAAGGCCACTGTCCAAACCTCACCCCAGCCAAGAATCGAACCAGCTGTGAGGCCGTAGTGCTAACCACTATGCCACCCTGCAGCCCCATTTTGTTTAACTGATGCAAAATGTGTGTGTATTGTTGGAAAGTGGGGATTTGTCTCTGACTTTTTACTTTTAATTCCATGAAGGAACACTAATAAAACAAAACCAAAAGGGAGGTATCCTTGTTATCATGCGTATTCATGCGACTAATTACTTGCTTGAATCCATTTAAAACTGTTGCTTGTCATGAATTTTACTGATTACTTGCACATAAAAACATCCATTTACTAATAAAGGGGAGGGAAAAAATTATTATAATTGAATAGGTTGATTAGCAATAGGTCAATAATAGCTTGTTATCAGTACAGCATCACATAGAAGAGTTTTTCAGAGGTCAAGATGTAGAGTTTAACCACTGTGAAAGACTGCATGTAAGGAAGAATTCTGTTCCATGACATAATGTGAAAAAAATCTCCTTTCCATGCATTAGAGAATATATTTAGATTTGTGAAATTGCTGTTAATGCAAAAATCCCAAACAAAATAAGATAAATAGGTAACAAATACAACTTTGGTAGTTTGATGCTGCCTTTGTCTGAAAATATGCAATTCTTGATGGATTTCTGCATCTCAATCTCAGCTCAGAGTACGAACATCCAGCCAGATCTTCACCTGACTTTAACTTCAAATCATGCTGCATTCACTGTACAGTAAAAGTTAGCTCTTAATTTATGGTAAGCTACTAAAAGCAAATTCCCATCAACAGAACATATTAAAGAAATTAAATAAAGAAGCTTTACTAGGTCTTTATCTAAAGATTTTACTAAATTCCAATTAATTTGATGCCTGCATCATGTTTTTAAAAAAAGCTGAGACAGGGCATCGAAAGACTGGGAAGGATGAGGAATGCTGAAAAAAAAACTGTTTGAAACATTACACAGTGAACCAGATTCTTTAATATAATAAGATTATTTTAGATTATAACATTATTGGAAACGAGAAGTTATTGTCATGGCATAAAAGAAGCATCCCTGAAAGGGTTGTTTGCAAGCAAGGATGGATGAGGGGCACCACTTTGTGAACAACTGCATGGACAAGTAGTCTGTTTATGCTTGTTGAAGAACAACATTTTTTCCACGTACAATTGCAGGGAATTTAGGGATTTTATTACTACAGTCCATACAGAAAAAAATTCAGGGAATCTGAAGAAATCTCGGCATGTTCATCAGCCATCATTGAATGCCTGTGACTTTCGATCCTTCATCTGCCATCGCATTAAAAACCAACATCACTGTGTCAAAGATATTACCATGTGGGCTCACGAGCCCTTCAGAAAGCCTTTGTCAGTGAACACAGTTCATCTACGTCTACAAGTGCAAGTTAAATCTCTACCATGGAAAGTTAAAGCCATATATCAACAATATCCAGAGATGCCGCCGACTTCTCTGGGCCCAAGTTCAATTGAGATGGACTGTCACAAAGGGTCTGTTCTGCGGTCAGACAAGTCCACAGTTCATATTGCTTTTGGAAATCATAGATGTTTTGTTCTCCCGTCCAAAAAGCAAACAGACGATCCAGATTTTTATCAGCACAAAGTTCTAAAGACAGCGTGTCTGATGGTTTAGGGGTGTGTTAGTACTCATTATATGGATTGCTTGCAAAGGCACCATTAATGTTGTAAGGTACAAACAGGTTTTGGAGAAAACATATTCTGCATCCAAGTGACATCTTTTCTAGGAACACTTCTGCTTATTTCAGTAAGACAATGGCAAGACACATATTTCTGGTGTTACAACAGCTTGGCTTCTTAGTAAAGTCTGCCGGCACTAAACTGGCCCGCCTGCAGTCAGGACCTGTCTCCCACTGAAAATGTGTGGCGCATTATTAAGCAAAAAATACAACAAACTATTTCCTATTTTGCTCGATGTACAATAGTGTGTATGGGAAATATTTGTCTCTTCAGTTCCAAAACACTTACCGAGTGTTGTTAAAAGGAAAGGTTATGTAACATAGCTTTTTTTTTAATGTGTTGCAGGCATCAAATTCATTCATTCATTCACTATCTGATCCGCTTAGGGTCAGAGGGTCGCCGGGGAGCTGGAGCCTATCCAAGCAGTCTCGAGGCGAGAGGCTGAGTGCAGGTTGCCAGGTCGCCAGTCCATCGCAGGGCATCAAATCAAATCAGAAATATTTGCAAACCTTTTCAATCTATATTTAAATGAATACAAAATAAAGACAAAATATTTAATGTTCAAACTATAAACTTGATGTTTTTTTTACAAATATTTCTGAAATATACATATATATATATATATATATATATATATATATATATATATATATATTCTTCTATATAATTATATATATATTCTTCTATATAAATATATTCTATATTTCTTTTCTTTTTTCTTTTTTCTTTTTTTTTTTACACAAAACCCAAACTTCACTGCAATTGCCATTGTATATACAGACAAACAAAATAATTATATAAGGCACTCTTACTTTTAATTCCATCCATCTATTTTCCTAACCGCTTTGTCCAATTCAGGGCAGCTGCAGCATATCCCAGCTATCACTGGTTAAGAGGACAGGTTGCCAGTCCATCACAAATTGTATTACATTATAGATATAAACAAATGAAATAGGTAACTAACTACAAAGCAAAGATCATTATGTTTTTTTCACACTGCCGTACTGCCTTATGAGGAGAACATGCAAACTCCACACAGACAGGCCACCGTTTGGACCTTCTCCCAGCTTAGGCTCAAACCAGCAACCTTGTTGCTGTGAGGCCACAATGCTAACCACTATGCCACTGTGCAGCGTTACATTAATTTATAGTCAGAATATTTTAGATTTTGATGACATACTGTGCTAATTTTCATAAACTTAGTTAAATGTAATATATATCTTTATGAGTTCAGCACAAAAAGTAAAAAAGACTTGTATTTTGTAGGTAATTTCTTTATTGTGACAGTGCCTCTTTGCAATAAATCTTCTACCACACGAACATCACTTTATTTCCCTTTAGGATTATGCCATTTTTATAAGTAAAATACATTTGTGATGAGCAGCAGAACTTGAGTGGCATCCTTAAAACCCTTCTATGTCAAAGCAAAAGAGCTACTGTATATTTAAAAACAAGTATTGTAGATTTTGTGTGTTTTTGTTTTTATTTATTTCTTTTGAGCTTTCATTAGTTATGTGATTCTAAGAATAATTATATTTTAATTTATTTTTACTAGCTATGTCATTAAATGATTTAATACCTTGATGACTTTGATTAAACCTCCTTTTGCAGTCAGATGCAAATAGCATCAAATGTAAAGAAATAATAGCGTGTAGTTAAATAATTGACCTTTCCTTCTCACATCGTATCACATCATAGATGTAAACAAAAGAAAATTGAATATGGATGTATGCTGTTCAGTTCAATATTGTGTAGACCTATGACTGGTGAGGTGAGTATACCCCTTACAGCTTTTAAATAGTGCAGCCTCACATTTTTTTAAAATCAACTAAAGTAAACACATGAATAATAGAGTCATTGTTGTTTATGCTGTGGCTTGTCACAACACAACCACAGTTATCCTAGGGTGGAGCATCAGAACAGGTAAAGTAAACCATCACAACAACCAGACAGGATCAGCAGTTGCAGCTCATAGATTTAAGCCCTGCACAATTCCACTAAAGTGGCACTGTAAAGGAGAAGGATGAAGAAAAATAAAAAACTTGACTGCTTTTTTCTCTTAAATAATCAATTGCTCAAAGCAGCATTCTCACTATCTGACTCAAAGCTTGACAAGCTCCAGTGAAGCAAACATTTGCTTCACCTGCAGAATCCAACAGCAATAAGAAGCGTTTTTTAACAAGCTCTCAAAATGAGACAGAGTAAACATTAACACATTAAAGTCATTTTAAAGATATGGATTGAAACTGCTTGTAATGTCATTATTATGCTCATCCATATGAGAGAAAAAAGTTATACAGTACAGAATACAAGAATATTACACAAAGAACTGCATCACTTTAACTTTCCTTCATCGCCAAAGCAATGTAGAAGATAAAAGAGGAAAGCTTCCAAAGATCTGAGGGTCCACACTCTGAACGTGCCTCTGATTAGGAAATCTAATTGTTTCCAAGTCAAACCTGCAAATGCATGCTGATAGATAATCCCAGTTTTAGTCTTTTATTTTCATCTGTATGTGTGCTAAATTCCCATAAACACACACATAAATTAGTCATTATTCAAAGACAATTTGGGCAAGACCTTATATGCTTATTGGATTTATACTATTACTGCCTACCCTCTCAATGCCTTTTTTTTTAACTTGGCTGCTGGAGTACAACACATCTGATCAATGTGTGTGTGTGTGGACCGACTCACTTTTGTAGCTTGTACTCCAGGGCTGGTATCCATAGTAGCCGGTGATACGCAATATTCGCTCCTCTATGGATGCGCTGTTGATGTCCTCAACTGAGCGGGAGGACTTCAGGTCCTCTTTGATGGCCTCGTCTACCACCAGGTATTTGAGTTGTCTGAGCTGTGGGCTGATGTCCGAAAGCCTTCTGGGGCTCACGTCGGGCGACTTGCGCATCCCGCTGGGGAAAAGAGAACAAGAGGTGGTGGTGTTACAAGACTAAGTGAGGCCGCTCAGTAAAGGGAATGGGAGTCTATATGAACCTTGTGTATGACTTGATGACACAGGAGTTCTTGGCTAAATTGGGGGAGTCAGTGTTGCGTGTTCCACAGAGACAGGCGTTAAGGGCCCCTGCTGCGCCTCTCTTGTACAGTAGAGAAATCACCATCCTTCAGTACCCCTGCGTGCGCACAGCAACAGTGTGAAAGACACTAAGTGAAAGTGACTGGTCTTGCAATAGTTGTATATAACATGCAGAGTGCAACTCCTATTATAGACTTATCTGAATCTACAACTAATGAATCGATCACGAGTGATTTGTAGAGATGGGAAGCAACACTTGTGACAGCTCCTGGCGTCAAGTACGCATTGGACCAGAAAATTGCGCGCCCAGCGTGCAACACGGCAGACCATCAAACGTGATTTTCTCATGCAGAGGAGATAAATAGCCAACTTGGTAGCGTGCATCCAGCAGGTGAAATAAATACAAAAGGAGTGCTTGGGAACTGCACACGCAGAGCGCCGTTGTGCTAAACAAAGAGTGGTCACAGTGGTGACCCTGTCAGCTCCTCAGCTGTTACAAAACTGGCAGCATGTGACAGAGAGAAACATTTACTGACACGTTCAAAATTACACAAAGTGCTACCAATGCATGCCAAAAATCCCATTATCTGTGCTGCTCTGACTCCAGAAATGATCACCATGACCATGACAGTTAAATGTAAAACAGCTTTTAAATGAACAGATTATTATTCAGCTCTAAAGGGAAATTTTAACTCCTCTGTCCAAAGTCAGTTTACTTTGCGCAACAGATTGCCCTGCCCTCTGACGATTGCCGGTGCATTTAGTAAAAGTTAAAACATCTTACATCGGCATCAAAGAGGTAGGAGCTCCGAGGTAACACATGCAGTCCCGGTGGGGTCGTCCAACCCGGTCCCACATGGTGCCTTCTCCATCGCCGTACATCCTCTTAGCCAGGCAGCGGCGCAACTACTGAGAATCTAAAGCCTCATCAAGGCTGACGGAAACAACAAAAAGCAGCATCGTCCTGCTTCTTCTAACCCCCCCTCCCCACAAGCATATGCCAGGCTACTATAGTACAGCCCGCCTCAACAGTAACTAAGCGCGCTCTGCTCTGGAAGCTGCAGCGTCCCGGAGGCACAGAAACAGCGCCATCTACCGGATGTGCGAGAGCAAACCACCTTTAATGGACAGCAGAGAAAAAAATTACTACCATCTGTGAACCTTTGAAGTCCGAGCTGTTTGAACCCTGGTTGAAAATCTAATTATTTCTGAGATGAAAAATCACCAATATAGCGCTCATATTATTGGAACATTGTCATTCTTTACAAACACAAAAATCTAACTTTGAAGTGTGATACAGCCGTGTCATTTGTAGCCTGATGATGCCTAAAATGATCTCAAGCTCAGCTTGGAATCAGCTAGTGTGGATGGTAAAATGCAATAGGCCAATGCATAGTAAATGCAGATAAAATCATTCTGCATGATTTTCTGCATTTCTCTGCAGTAAAAAGCTTTTTTACTTCATTGTACCTGTGTTCTTTGGATTGTAAAGAGTTAATTTTCCAACTTTGCTATCTCCAGAGGGTTCATGTTTCTCAGCAGAGCATCAAACAACTTTTTAAACCTCTATGTTTCCATTTGTTCAGTCAGTCATAGTCTAAACTACCCAAAGAGTCCATCAGTATTATAAGGTGATAGCAGAATCAGATGCTGAACAGTGAACAGTGTGGTAGAAGCTGGTGAGCAGAAATGTGTATGTTGATTACAACTGAATCAAAGACAGCTGCAATGATATAGTTAATCACGTCCAATCAGAACTTCAGAGACTAAAATAATGATCAATGGTGGCGCTTTTATCGACTAGCAACCAGAAAGTCTTCTTTGCTTCGACCTGAGCTGTGAAATAATAACAGAACTTGATGATTCATGTGTAAAGTCTTGAGTTCTGACAGTCATTAAATAGGAAACATGCTCTCTGATCACCTCAATATGACATACAATTCATGCTCCTGATTTTATTGCTAAAGTTTGGCAAGTTTTAAATGAACTCTGTTTGTTTCTTTGTTTACTAAATCAACCAACAGAATGACATGCACTTCCTGTATCAGGAAGACTGGAACTCTACCTTGCATGAAAGGGGTAATGCTCTCCATTTATCCCAGGTTTGCCGTCCACTCGCTGCATTGCGCTTTCATTGTGTGAGCTACTGCCTGCAGAGCTCTGACTGTATTTTGGAGACAGGTTTTGCATGGATCAATGACTAGCTGCCGCTCACACAGCCACAGCAGTTGATGTAGGTGAGTGGTGGGAGGGAGCCTGTGCTTACTTAAGCAAAAAAACAAAAAAAGGTGTGTAGTCATCAATTAGAGGGTTAACACTTCCCATCGACAGTCTTAGGCTTAGGGTGGAGAGGATCAAGTTCATCTTGCATAATGCACATCTCAACTTCACAGCTCAGCCAAAGTTAAATTGATTCTCACTGTTAGACTTTCTTCTCTGCCAAGAAGAATTCATGAGTGAGCCATGCCTCACGTTCCTGGGAGACACTGCTCATACATATCAAAACAGAGATTCAAAGAGCGCTCATATATTCAAGTCATCCACTGTTATCCAGCACACCATGTTCCACTTCAGCAGACCTCTAATGGTCTAATTGGTGCCCTCAATCTACAGGGCACTGCACTCCTTTCTAAATATGGATGTAAGATGAAGTTGGAGCCAAAGCTCAAGGCCAAGAAACATAAACTGAAGACAGAGAGGCCGATCCAAAATTTTATGCTCAATAAGACACACTTATTACAACAATGCTAGTTAACCTAAAACACACTTTTTTCGTAACTTTAGTGTTCATTTTCAAAAAGCAACTTCAAAATTTTTCAAAGCAAAAAAAAAAACCAAAACACAAAACACAGATACTTTTAGAAGCATTTTTTCTTTCAAAAAGGAGAATAGAAACATTTTTCAATCTGCTTATTAATATGACTAGTTAAATAGATATTAACAAGGAAAAACACTGTTGTTGTAAATATGTTAATGATGGCTTCCTTTGTTTAAAAGTCTCAACCAACGGCTCCCAAATTCATGTGACCAAACACTGTGAAATACAGAGTAATCAGTCTAGAATAGCAGCTGTATTTATTTCACTATGTTTCTGTAAAGTGGTCAGAATTAAATGGGAAACATACTGGACTCTACTGCCTGTGGCCATTGCAAATCAAGCAAGTTTTTTCACTATCAAGCATTCCTATGGCTCTTCTCTGTTTCAGCAAAAACTTGCGCACTTCAGCGCTCAGTCAGAAACAAAGGCTGTTATGTTTGATCTGCATTTTTTTTTTTAAACAACAATTTCTCTTGTAGCACTCTGTCCAGTTTCATAGCATTTTAAAAAGTATGATGCAAGTGCTGTCTCTTCTCACATCAATATTTAATGCAGTCTTCAGCCTGGAAACAGTGCAACAATCTGCAGCTGATTGGTCGATGCTGCAGGAGAAGTGAAACTCTGAGCCAGTGTTAAATAATTGCTCTATACTAAAGTACTCAGAGATTTTATGACACTGTATTTATTATTAGTCAGTATAAAGCTAGCTGTGGGTTTGCATGTGATGCATTTGAGGGGCAATTTATTGCTATAATCCAGGGAGACACGTCTAATCTTATTTTGCTGTCAGTTAAAATATAACCTTTCAGATATTGGTAGCCTGTCATCCCAAAGGCTCATGTGATTTCTTTGGGATATATTTAATATTCATCTGACATTACTGGTGAGGCTGACACACAGCTGGAGTTTGGGGTGGAGCTAACTCTCTAAAGATGCATGATCCTGCATTGTGTGTATTACATTATAAACCAGTTAAGAGACTGTCCAGCTTTAACTGGCCTGATTTCCATTATTAGATGTTCCACTTTTAGTTTTACTGATAAATACAAAAACAAGAAAGACATTTATTATTACACTGGAGGTGTCCAAGCATTGTCGTCTTTCTCTTGTGTTGTTATAAATATTAGAAGACACTTTCAGGTTGTCAGATCAGATGTGCACTCTCCCAGACTGTTTCAGAAAATTCACAGAAACTGTTATGTGTAGATTTAGCTTTTCATAAGGTGACAAACTGTTTTGTAAAGCCTTCCACTAAACTGCCACCTAAATTTTTTAATCAGTGACTGGCCTGCATCCCATGCATTTGAAACACTGAAACACACACAATTGTGTTTATGTAACCTACTGTGGTATACTGGCTTTGTGTGCAGCACTCTGGAAACATTTTGTTGTGAAATGTGCTATATAAATAAAGTGACTGATTGATTGATCGATTCTAGTATCAGAAAGAATAAGTAATGTTATCATAAATAATAGAGCTGTAACAATATGGTTTTGTCCTGATTCAATTTGATTCTGATTTTTTGGGTCCCGATTTGATTTAAATTGCGATTCTCACAATTCTTCAGTATTACTGATTTCTGTATACCAAAAACAAACAAACAAAAAAGTACAAATTTGTTTTTGCAACTCATTTTTCTTCATTTCAATTTAGAAAAATCAACACAGCAACCAGACCATCATTCTGCTGCTGTGATGGCCAAAAAGACAAGCAAAAAGATCAATAAAAACAAAACATTTTTTTTTATAATGGATTGTTTGTATTTATTTAAAAGAAAAAAGTTTTTAGCAAAAAAATGATTTTAAAATTGGGAAACAAAAAATCCTGATACTCGATTTTTTTTTTCAATGTGATTTCCCACCCCAAAACATAACATGAGTTGTCCATAGAAAAATAACTATATATTTTTAGACATTTTCTAAGCTGTTTTTCCTTCTTTATTTTAAAATGCAAAACTTCATTCTGTCTCAAACATAGTACATGAGCATGCAATGTTTCTTTCACAAGTCCTGAAACTTCTCTGACATCCACCACCCATGGTTGCATGTTTTTAAGAATCCAAACCAATTATTTCTGTAAAGCTGTGAGAGTTTTTGTATTTAGATGATTGCAAAAGCTCTGATGGTATTTAACTCACACAGCAATAACACAGTTTGACACTTTCACATGATTTATGATTTGACAGCGGTGGTGCTATTAAATTTACACGCCTTCGTGCAGTTTGTTATCCCATTTTTGATTGCTACACATTTTCTCCTCATTTTTACAATGCTAATCAGATCCATGTGGGATGCCAACACAGAAGAATGTGCACAGTGCTTAGTTTCCCCAAGATTTTCTTCCTATTTTTAATCCCCACTTATGATGCTTCAGTCTGTGATGGATTTAAACATAGGTGTGATCTATAAGTGAACATCATAGGAGATTATCCTTCTTTTCCTGTCACTTTTGAATTTATGACCCATCTCCTGGTGAACACAGGTATTCCATCTTTGTATAAAACAAAGTGGTAACTAACTTTATGGTTTGACGTTACAAAAGCATTGCACACTGCAGATAAAGAACTTTGACTGGAGAATGGTTACCAGAGAGGAAACGCCTGTGGCTGCAGCATCCACTTACCATCCGCCCCTCCCTGCCTTCTCTCCTCCCTTCCTGTCTGTTGTAGTTTGTTGCACCTTCTGTACATTCAGGACAGAGTTAACTAGGGCAACACGTATGCATGTCCTGCTAAGTGTCAGCTGTGTGCATGTTGGAACAGATATGCACATCTATATGCTTTTACAGCTAAAGCTTTGACTGCCATGCATGAGTGTAAAAAACTGAAACAACTGAAAACTGAAGCTTTCTTTCCCTTGCAGAAAGCATACACACTGATAGTAGTTACAAAGTTGGCCGTGGTAAATATTTGTGCTTCAGGCCTTCTGCATTCACATGCTCCCAGTATGAGTGTGAGTGTGTGGATATAAATAGAATTGCTCCACCATCAGAAAGCGAAGCTATAGGGCTGAGGCCAGTTGTCGCCTTGTTCCAGACCAGCCCGACCCCTGTCCTGCCTGGACCCCAAACATACAGGGATTTTCAGTTCTGACTATGAATTTGACCCTGACTGAGAAAATTTTAAGCATCACACAATGAACCCCTGGGTGCTTGTGAAATGTGTATTTCTCTGTAGCTTTGTTTTGTTTTTGTACATTCACTGTGTTGCATCTAAGCTGCACAATGTGCAACAAACCACATCAGCTTAAACTATAGAATTTATCCCTGTCAGGTTTGGTTATAGGATTAACTAAAATCAAGTTTTTTTTTCAAATTGTATTTCAGTGCTCACACATGTCATGCAATTTTAGAAGCTGCTGGTAAATTTCACTCATGTGTGAATGGCCTTCAGGAGATTTTTGCTTTACTGACAGCTTTGTTGTATCTTCTGGTAACTGTTCTTATTATTAGCGCTTGTGCATGGATACTTTAGTTGGTTAAAAGCAAACACAGCAGACAAAAGGTGTGGATGTGGGATGGACACAAGCCAAAGTTGGAGATCAGAGTGTTTAGAATCAGCAACTGCAGTCTCACACTGTTGTAAGCCCAGACCTTGCATCATTTATCAGAATGTTTCTATTACTTATTCTCACCTCATTTTGTTCAACATGGGTTTTTAAAGGTTAGTAGTCATAAAACTTCATTTATATTTAAATGGCAGAACTCATCTTGAGGGGACTGTCACCGGTCACATGCAAACTTTTACCACCCTCTGCAAGGAAAAGCAGGAGCAGCAGAACTGTACATTTTTTACCATCTACAGTGAAATCAAGAAACAATTTCAAAACTGCCACCTGCAGACAACTTTATGCAATGAGAAACAGTTCATAATATTTTTGATAAATGTAGCATTTTTATGAAGCTTAGTTTATTTTGAAAAGATAAATTTTTTAAAATTATCTCCATGTGAAAGGAGGCTCAGTTTAATGGGAACTGTTACAGTCGTTGTTGCAGGTGTAAGCCCTTTTAATTTAATTTAAGAAGACTTTGGGCAGCTTATGTAGTGAGGGTTATAAGTTTGTTTTGCATGACTCAGATCTTTGTTTTGAAAATGTTATATAATAAGTTTACCTTCTAGAAAAGACGAGGACGTAATTGAAATGAAAGGTATTTATGAACCTTTAAAAACGTGATGATGTTATGATGATTTACTAGACTTACACTGTGCATATGAAAAGCACAATCCTCTTCCGTGCTTATTGTAGATGTGGGGAAGACACTCTAACAACTGAGCGAGGTTCGTGACAGCAATTTCCAATTACCTTGGGTACAAAAGAGACTGTGCTACTCACAACATGCATCCAACTAGCAATCATTTCAGCTGATTTCCTCCCATAAACGCAGCAAAATGGATCTCTCCTCAGTGGCTCAGCTTGGAAATGTACCTGTATGTCAGATGTAATTACAGTTGTCTACATGAGAAACACAGCTGCTAAACTAAACAAAAGTGTTTCACGATTAAATTTACTTACTTCTAAGTTAAATATCCCCCTGTGGGTACAAAACACAATTTACTCTTGTGTTATAATTTAGGACATTGGAAGGTATCAGAGATTTTAAAAAGTTACATTTTATACATTACAGATTTTTTAATATATTTTGGTGTTTTCTTTTGTTTGAATTTAAATATATTGTCATCATCTTTTAGACTCCCATCTAATAGTGACTCATTACCTTTCATTTAAAAAGTCTCAGATAATTAATCTGATCATTCTTCATGTGCTGGATCATTTCCAGATAAACAGTGACTGGGATGTCTAAGCCCTCCAGCTTCAGGTATTACTTTCCTCTCAAATAGTAAAAGATGAGCAGATCTTCCACATTCATTTTAAAATTCAAAGATGAAATAAAAGCACTACTGTTTTATGTTACAAAAAGTCCCCTGCAGATATTTACATCAATCAGTTATTTTGCTCTTTCTGCCAGTTCATCCAGGTAACTTTATGCACACAAAAACTCCAGCATTTATTCTAGACTTTTATCTTTTTTTTTTTTTATTGGAGCTACACTGTTACAGTAATTCTGTTACATAACAGCGATCTCCAAATTCAGATCTATTGGGCCACTGGATGTGCCCCTGCTGCACCACACTTGACTCAAATAAATGGATCCAATAACTCATCAATTTGAGTCATGCGTGTTTAAGCAGGAATGGATTGAAAACCTGCAAGACATTGGCTCAGTAGGTCCTGATTTGGTAATTCCTGTTACGTTTTCACACTATTTATTCTAAGTTGACCCTGCAATCAGAAAGCACATTTTCCATAAGGTACCACATTGTCAGCCAGCAACAGCATCTTTTCAATATTCATCAGTCAGCAGCAGCTCTGAGAATGAGATTAATCAATATGATTCAAGAAAAAAACTCTGATTAAATAGCAATAAACTGACACTTTATTTCAGAAACACTGACATTTTACAGTTCATGTATTTTCAGATGCTGAACTGGATTCCAGGTGAAAGCTTGGTATACAGTGGCAATCCTGTAATACAATATTAGTATTGCAACAGTGACATATTTTATGGTGCATACTGATTCTAGGACATCCACCACAACTGAAACTGATATATACAATAAGTTGTGGACATGAATATTAAAGACATCAGTTTTCTTAGTATGAATAAATAATAGAGTGAGTCTGTAATCCTTCACACAACGTGTTTTCCCTGAATAAAACTAGAACAATTTCATCTGTCAGCTTTTACCTTCTAGACAAACTATATGAATGATGACTTTGCAGGATCAAAGCCTAAATCCCATTTACAAAATGCAGCTAAAAAAGTGAAAATGTTCATTGTAAGACAGAAAAACATTTCTTTGTTCTCAACAGAGAATATGAACAGCAATAATGTTACAGTGGCACATGAAAGCTCACAATGACTCCAAAGAAAATGAAAAAAAAACATACCACTGCTCCTTAAATTACAACGAAATGGAGTTTAAATAAAGTCAGTAATGTTTCTATTCTGCTTTACAGACAGTACAATAAAAAACATAAAACAATGTTAAGCAACACAATGGCTAAGGCAAAGCTAATGAAAACCTGACAGAAGCATTTACAACATTCATAGCTAAAATGTTATCAAAAACCTTCTGATTGCTTCAGTTTAACTGGAAACAAAGCACCAGGTACCATCCGCAAACAAGGGAAGTATTGCAACTCCACAGTGCCAATAACGTGAAAGCGAGCACTGATGCAATACCAACCCATCATCTGTATGTTTGTCAGTCTTATCTGATGCAATCTGTAGTAAACATTAGGTTATTTTGGTGGCAATTACAACCATCGAGAATGATGTCTTCAACTCAGATGGTGACTTGAAGGTTGTTTTCCAAGTGGTCACAACACTTAACTTGCCTGCACATGCTGCTTTATTTAAACAGTATTAAACTGGAGTCTGCCGCTGTAAAGTTTCACTCCAACCACACCTTAGACTTCATTGTGGCAAAGAGCATAAAGACTTTACATTCAAGATTATATAAAAGGCCTTGACGTATCTTGTGTAATTTATCAAAAGAAAGATGAGGTCTGAACTTGAACTCCTCACCAACACTGTGACAGTGCTGAAAATAACTGGAAATTCAGTGCCTCCTATTAAAAGGTACTAAAGAGTACAATCATGTGTAAAGCATAATATGATATATTGTATATATATCACACCTAGGTTTTCATTAAAGGAGCTTGAAACACAGTTTGAATGGTTCTGTTTGCAACAAATGGAACATTTCGAAGAATTCCTGAAATTCACCAGGAAAGAAACTGATTTTCAGGAATACATACGGCTATATATCCCCCAATTCATACTTTTGACATTTTCATCTCAAAAGCACACTTTAAACTGCTGTAGTGGATGATCAGAACAGTTTTAACTGCATGCTGCGTTGATTTATCATTTCAAGTTTTCTATTGTACCTCTTTTTAGAACAGCATCAGTTTCGTCCACCAAACTCTTGTAAATTTTTATCATGTCATGTTCAAAAATATACATTTCTACATTCAGATTATGTAAATTCAGTATAATAGTTTCCAGTTATTGAGAACTTCGAGCAATCATTTAGCCATTACAGATGACCCACAACAAAAATCTTTACAAAACAAATATCTACAGCTTTCCCAAATTACAGTCCATGTGCAAACCAGGCTGGATTTATGACACTAAAATGCAGCAGGTCGATCTCTTTTAGTTCCCTTTTGAAACTGGGCTAACCTCCCTTCCCTTTTTGAACAGGCTGGCACATAGTAAACCACTCAGACAAATCAATAAATCATAGTGCTTCACACATGGACAACTTTGAAACATTGCTGCAACATGGTGAAGGTCACATTACTTTACACTATTTTTTAATCACAATATGACAATGTGCAGAGCAACCTGAATAGTCAACACCTTTTTAAAGATGACCCAAAAAATGCTACAAAACACTTATTGTAAAAACTATATTTTTACATGCAGCAACTATCAAAGCAAAATATTATGGTTTACAAACTCATATTTAAATGTATTGATATCCTTTTGAGCTTTTTAATTGTACATAAACTCATTTAGTTTTTTTTTTTAACTGCACTTCTCTTTCAGTTAACAGCACCACCCATGTTACACAAGAAAGGAAGACTAAGTCTTTTTTTTATGTTTAAAAAAAATCAATAGGTGCCAATTCATTACAGAACAGTATACAGCTCTGAAGAGCTTGGCCAGAGCAAACTGATTAGCTTGCACAAAGCATTAAAAACACCTAAATGTCAAAGGACAGACGCTTAGATGTAATTTCACCCAGCTGCTGCCACTCCCTAATTCCAGCTGGTAGATAAAAGAAAAAGGCAATAAAGTATAGAGTCAAAACATTTCCCTTTAAAATAACCCAAACCATAGTCCGTTACTTGTAGATATCGCGATGCCTTAGTTACACTTTGACTCATCTTTAACAGGTGTAATAATTCAAAGTGGCACTGTTCACGAATGTTTAAAACATTTACCTGATTATATACAGTCCAAATACCTGTCAAGCATCTCTATTTATAAGACACATACATATTTATTCAGTATTATGTGACAGACGGTCGTCCTGTATTTTAGCTAGATTTAGGAGACAAATTACTTGACAAAATATTCCTATATGTGCAATAAATAATGCAGTTCTTAAAGGCGCTTAACTTCTGAGAGTCATAAAAATGGCAGAGGACTTATCTAAGTATTTATAGCAGCTATTAAAATATTCATTTTCCCTTATTAAATTACATTAGTTCAGTTGTTGCTGATTTGAGTAGTTTTAACCAGTTGTACTATTAAAGTGTAAGGGTCGACTGTTGCCTACAGCTGAGATTGTGATCTAATCAATCTGTCTACTGCTAATTTTGCATGCGTTATCCCCTACTTTTATGTTTTTGTCTGTTAATTGGCATTTATTCTTGTTGATGCTTACTGGATCATAGGATCATCGTTGGGAGAGACCAGGGAAGGAACTCTAACAAACGTCTGGGTTTTCACTTCCCTGTGGGCTGTGGAGCTATCGGACACTGTGGTAAAGGAAAGGTGGTCATGCTCCAAAATGGCTAGACGGTCCTGCGGCTTCTCCTTCTTCAAGTAAAACATCTTCCTCAGCTGCTTCAGTTGCTGCAACTCGCAAAAGGTCTCCAGCACCACCAGCATGACTATCAGACCCAAGATCAAGTAGACTGAGAAGAAAAAAAATATGATAAAAGGTTACAAAAGTACGAGTAATTAACTGCAATGAGAAGTGTTATTGTTCCCTTATTATAAACAGAGTTGTTTTTTTGGGGGGTTTTTTTTTCAAATCTGGGTCTTGAAAGCCACTGCTGAAAAGGTTTTAGATAACTACCTGTTTACAATTACAATTATTGGGTCATAAACAATATAGTGGGTAACACAAGTATGAGATGTTTACAAGATGCATTTCACTTGGATCAGGTTTATAAGAGTAGGGACATCTGAAACCAGCAGGACAATGGCTCTTGAATATGTGTTATGTGTTTAAAGGTTAACACTTTTTTCTTGATTTATCTTTTTTAATATTACACATCACTCAGATTGACAGCATTAAAGATTTTATTTACCTTTGAAAAGTAGTGTTATATGTACAGAAAAAAACATAATGGAAACATCCAGTTCCTTCTGGTTAACTCAACCTCTGTTGTTTTGTGCACTGACACAAGGGGGCAGTAGTCAGCTTACCATGTTTTATACATGGTAAGCTTTATACAACGCTTTCAAGGTCTGTATAAACTGCTATTTGTACAATTAATTACTGCCAAGTTAAATCTTTTTGAAAAAATACGTCTCATCTTTGAAGGATGGACATTTTGTGAGCTAGAAAAAATAAATAAATAAAAATCATGTGTTTATTGGACATACTGAATTCCATTGCTTGTTTCAGCACCACTGAGCATGGTGATGTCACTTCCTATAAAAGCATGAATTTATCATAAAGAAGTTGTAAGACACGAATCATTGTACAAAAGCTTTGTTGAAGCCTCCTCTCCTCCCACAGACTAACACGTTTGTGCTGAATGACGACTGGTTTGTGCGTACTAAACACCCACTTCACACATGTTGGAGTAAGCTCACCAGAGTAGCATTCAACACTCATACACACCCACAGCTTTTTAGGGCCTTGTGATTTCAAACTGTTTTTAATTTGGACATCATTAGGTTTAACAACAGCATTGCTGTCAGCATGCTGCTCAAGCGACCCAGAAAATTAAGGCAGTGGCTCACTGCTCTCATGTGGGTCCCATTTTAGACCTGCAGCGTCTCATTATGGGTTTAAGCAAACTGATAATGTCAAATGTTGTTTTTTCATTAAGGCTAAACAAACACTTTGAACAAGTTCTGCATTGTTTAAAAGAAAATGCGAAATAAAAATAATTGGAAGGTTCCCAAGTAGTAGCAATTCCACTAACACCACATGTGAGAGGTGCTAAATAATAATATGAGTAAGAATGAGAGCATTTTCTGCAGTTTTGTAACAGGTTTCACCAGGTTTCACTGCAAACTTAACATAAAAAAGAAACTCTATTTGGTCTTACTACCTCTTCCATCTCTGACCAAACTATAGTCACCTTTCTATTATGACAAAACAAGAACAGAGTATGAACCCTATGTGTGTATTCAAATTATGTCCTTTATTGCCACAATAGCAAAAAGAGGTCAAGAAACAGGCCACGCTGATTGTGTCACTCATATGCAGGGCAAAGCTCACAATCATAAAAGCTACAAGAGGCGATATCCTATCAGTAAATCATGACAGTTAATCTTCTTTCTTATTTATCTGATACGATTTCACTCTAGACTGCTGTAACACATTTGTTCCAGTTACATTAATTACAAGGTATTTGTGGGTCTTTTTACAGATTCATAGTGTTCCAGTGCATTTCCAGGAAGTACCTGTTTTATCTTGTTTCCACTAGAAGAGAGTTTAAAATGAGTGTGGCTCTAGCTTTGAGAAGTACAAACACTAATAACAATTTGATTATGTCAGTGTGAGTTCTGATTGAACAACTAAAGTAACAAATAAATGGTGTAACTTGATTTTTTTGCACTGTACAATTAAATACAGCAGCTACCAGAACCTTGAAATAAAAGTCGTTCCAAAACCAACAACTCATCTGTACTCACCTGTGATGCCCACTTTGTAGAGCTCCCTGAACTTCTGATTTGCAGCCTCTCCTGGTACGTAGTCTCCCAGGCCGATGGTGCTGAGAGAAATGAAGCAGAAGTAGAAGGACTCCAGGAAGTTCCAGTTCTCCTCCAGTGCTGAGAAGATGGCAGCAGGGATGAGGAAGAAACAAGAGACGGCCAACATGGCCAACAGAGTTGCATGAACAATGGCCACCAGTGGCTTGGACAGACCCCAGCGTGTGTGGATATACACAATCGGCCTCCGTGTGCTGAACACCATGATCCTTTGCACCACAGCAGTGAGGAAGAGGAGGGTGAAGGGTATGCCTATCACTGAGTAAATAATGCAGAAGGCCTTCCCACCATCAGACAGGGGTGCTGTGTGGCCATATCCTGTTGGAAAACAACAAATAAACAGAAAATGTTTCACTTACAAATGTTCATGTAAACATAAGACATTGTATTAGATTTTTTTTCTTTCTGTGCACACCAGGCAAAACCTATGTGGATAGTTTTATTGTACGTGTGTGTAGTGTGCGAGCAGAAAGTTTTAATAGCATTTTAAGTTTTTTAGATTTTTATGTTTACATTCATCCGGAGATGTCTTCTTTCTTCTTCATTAATCTATTTACACCTCTTCACAATGGAAAAACAGTGACGTTACATAAGTATAGACAGCCTTCATTATTCTTTTGTAGCATAGCCTAAAGTCTTCACATGTCTACAAGCTTGGCACAGCTTTTGTTGATGTTTTTCTCACTTCTCTTAATGGAAACAGTGAAGCTCAATGTAACTGAATGTCAAGTGTCTCAACAGGGATCACGGACGCAAAACATTCTGTGGAGAATTTTTCCAATTCTCCACAGAAAAGCTTTAAATCAGCTCCAGATTTTGGTTGAGTTGCATTAAGATTTTCAGTTTGCTTCTTGATGGCATGTTTTAGATTGGTTTATTTTTTTGTTGCTGTTTTTGTTGAATTGTAAAACTTTGCCCTAACCACAGATCCTGAGCTCTGGAAATGTTGCTTCATATCTCACGGCACCAATTCAGATCTTTACCAACAAATTTTTAGGGAGCTGCCGTCAACCTTTTGATAAAGAATGGCTTCTATCTGGCAACTCAACCATGTAGGTGTGATCGATGAACTGATCGATGAACATTCTTTATATTTCCACAAAGGAGCCACGATATTAGTAGGTGGATGTAAATGCCTTACACAGAATAATATTGGAGGCTTTGGGACACCATAAATACCCCCAAAATATCTTGTATCATCAAGTCTTGCGACGTGTCTTCTATCCCTGTGGTTTTGTTTTTTATGCAGCTCTGTGAATGCCAAAGTATGTCCACATCTGGAATCAAATTAAACTGCAAAGCCATCTAAAGGACTACTAATAAAAATAAGGATGCACTTGGAGTCAGAAAAGTAAGGTTTCATAGTGAATAAAGAATTGCTATATTTGTGTACCTGGAATATTTCTGTCATGGTTTCTGCTCTGCCCTGAACAAGCTGCACTATTCCCTGGCCTGATTGCTAATATTCCTCATTTGTTCTGCCCTCTACTTACACGCCAGCTCTAGATCTGCTCAGTGCGCAGTTGTCTGTCTTTTCCACAGCTTTCAAGCCTTGTTTATGTACCTGACTGAGAAAAAACCTGGTTTGACCCTGCCTGTCTCCGACCACTGTCTTCGCCACGCCCTTATTGGTATGAACTGATCACCCGTTGCTGAACTCTGCCTGATTCTTACCCTGCCTCTTGCTTGCTCCTCTGATTTTTTCTGCTTGCTTGTGTCTTTTGTTGTGGACCCTGGGGTGATTTTGGACCTTGAAATTCTGGATTGTGGAAGTTGTTTTCCCTGTTCTGGAAGATTACTCTGAATTTCCCATTTCCTGGTAAACATTCATTTCTTGGCCTCTCCAGTATCATCTCACACCTGTTTTGGTTCACCTCTGTTGTTTGTGTTCCAGACTTCCTGAAGATCCGACTAAGCGAGACCGCCTTCAACACCATCATTTCAATAAATCTGTTTAAACTTCCTTGTTGGCTGAGTTTTTGGTTCTGGCTTCCTAAACCAAAACAATTTCAGTCTTTTAGTTTTAATCAAATTTAACAAGACTCCATAAACCTGGTTGTCCTTTCTTCATTTTCATTATCTACTCATTTGCTGATAAATTATTTGTCTGAATGCTGTTAAGCATAAAACATAGAAAAGTTTACATTATACACTTAAAAAAACATGTATAAAATGTTTCAGTCTACTGACTGACAACTTGTGAAAATATACAGCATGCACAACTGTATCAAGAACAAAAATAAACAGAGGCAGTTATTAAATATGTATATGTAAAAAAAAAAAAAAAAAAAGAGACTTCCACTAACAAGGAAATGGGCTGAAATAAAGTAACCAAGGTACAGACAAGCTGAGGTTGACGCTCAGTGAGAACAATTTGAAAACTATGTTGCGGCAAGGTGAAAAACGTATTACTTAAATACCTGGAATGTGGATGGAAGATCTAAAAATACCACAGCTGACTTGTGACAGTTTTAACTACGTAGGAAATTTAGAACCTAGTGACATTAGTAGTTTAAAAAAAAAGCCAATAAAAACCTGAAATCTTCTGCTTTTATTTTTTTTTTGCTTCTTAAATATTTGACACAATGAAATATAAAAGTTAAATGAAGGCTCCATCCTGGATCAAGCGGTTTAGAAAGACGGAGAAAATTAAAGACAATATCATTATGATCTCTGGAAATATAATGCAACCTTTCTATTACAACACTATAGCAAAGGTGAATGCCAAACATTACTTTGTGTTTGACTTAGAATGAACCATAGAGGGAATAAAATATTTTACTGCCATTTAGTCTACACAGAGTTGGCTTCATCTGACCCACATGTGTGTAAAATCATTAGAAAGCAGTCACACAACAGCTATCACACAAGGTATCTGGAATTGTGTGTTGCAACCTCACAGATTAGCATTTAGCAGACTAAAGTTCTTCCGTTTTCTGAACGACAAACACCTGCAGTTACGTTGATCTTATGCAATGTAAGATAAGTTAAATAACTGTACATTTTATCATGCAATATTGTTCAAATATCTTAATAGTTGTTTAAAAGCATAGCATTAAGTATATTTGCATAAGATGTAAATGGTGTCACAAACTGTCTCAAATTGCGTAGGTCGGACCCTGACAATGGGTATCTTAATGCTACTGGCCTACTTCTACCTGGAATCTACACTTTATCTTAAGACACGTGTGAATGTGAAGATGAAACAATGAACCCACGGGTAAAATATTGGTCATGGCCTCTACAGTTTTCAAACTCAGAATGCTATGTCCTTAGGCCACGTTTTGTCTTTAGAAATATATCTTGTGTAAAACCTAACATGTTCTCATGAGGCAGGCCTCGCCAGACCCCCAATACCGTGTTATGTGCTGCGCACCTGGAGGGGCTGCAGCCAGCATCATGCAGACAGGCGAGTCTGAAGGATGACCTACCTGTGGTGGACAGAACCGTGCTGGCAAAAAATAGCGCAGAGGTGAAATCCCAGTTCCAGTTTGCAGATGCGTTATTGAGAATTGAAACCCCATAATTACTGGCCTCGAGGGCTTTCTTTAGAAACCGCTCCAGTCGCTCCTCGGAGAGACACTCGTTCTCCTGGAGGAACTGTTTTTTGATGGCCCTTAGCTCCTGGCGAAGGAGGTCTTCATATGGAAGCTCGACGGAAGAGAAGACGACAGCGCCGAATATAAGATAAAGCAGATAACCCAAAACTAAAGATACAAAATACCACGTCGATTTGTGATTCTGTATTAAACGCACACAGGAATTGCTGGCTAGGGACTGAAGCATTTTCAATGTTACGTTAAAATGCTACGCGTAAAACGATAAACTCAACGTTGTAAATAAAACTGCCTCACTGTGGTATTAACAAAATATCCTAGTATATAGCCTCAGTGCCTGTATCAATAGGGATGTTACTAAAGACAAGACTCGAGTATCATCGGCTCTTCCCCCTCCGCGAAACCTGCTGCAGCTCATGAGACTTTCAAGTACAATCGGAAATGTCAAATATATCCTGTGACATCCGCGTGTTGGTAAAAGGCATTTGTGCAGAATGCAGACAAGTACAAATAATCTAGTTCATGATGTATGATTACCCACAACTTCAATTGTATAAACAAGAAATAAAAAACAAACAAACAAAAAATAATCGCAACCGTAAATAATCTGGAAACAGCAGTGTTCAAATGTCCGAGCTTGGATACTTCCGTGAAGACAGCAAATCGCAACAAAGACGTGTGACGGAGAAACCTTTCTTCCTCTCTTCCCTACTGTTTGGCAGGTTGTCTGGCCTGTTTGAATTAGTTTCAGTTTCTACGGACAACAAAGGAAAAAGGTCATTGTTTGGACTGAAAAATCTCACCAGCCATGCAGAAAATGTGACGAGCTATTTTAACAGCGAAACTGCAGCCTATCCCAGCTATTAGCATACAAGAGGCACATTCAGAATAGATACAGAATTATTACAAAGACTTTGACTCCACACACACACACACACACACACACACATATATATATATATATATATATATATATATATATATATATATATATATATATATATATATATATATATATATATATATATATATATATATATAGCCCTGCGATGGACTGGCGAGCTGTCCAGGGTGTACCCTGCCTGTCGCCCAAAGCCAGCTGGGATAGGCTCCAGCTTCCCCGCGACCCTGCATTGGATTAAGCGGTTTAGAAAATGGATGGATGGATGGATATATATATATATTTATTTATATATATATATATATATATATATATATATATATATATATATATATATATATATATATATATATATATATATATATATAAACGGACTGTAGCATATATATATATATATATATATATATATATATATATATATATATATATATATATATATATATATATATATATATATATATATGCTACAGTCCGTTTGATATCATTCAGAATTTTTATACATAGAAAAACCAAAACAAAACAACTAAATAACACTGCAGATGTCAATTAAATTTCATACATTAAAAGTAGCCTACATTATGACTTGAAAAATAAAATACCTTTAAAGACATCCACTATAATAATACTACTGATTGCATATTCTATAAAAAGCAAATGATAATTATTGTAAGGCCATATTAAATTTGGCATCTCTTCAATGGATCATAGCACAAGTATAAGGTGTGCACATACTGGTTCAAGTTTTACATAGATATCTGAGATTTATTAGAATATTTTTCTTTGTATGCATGTGTCTGTCCATCTCTGGATATTCTTGGTCTTCATCAATTTTACTATTGTCTTCACATCCATTAACAAAGAATGTCACCATACCAGGACTGTTGTTGTTAGAAAACCTGAGCTGAACCAGGGGAAATGTCATTCTGTCATGCTGCTCCCTCTGCTTGGAATCAGAGTAAATTCTGCTATGTGAGAGAGCTGGTGTCTATAAACTAAGTCAAATAACTAAGAAGGAAAATGGTGTTTTGTAGATTGTTTTGTTCTGAATAAAACAGTTCCTTTTTAATTCTTGGTACAGATGCTCTGAAATCAAAAACTTGATAATTCTATGATTCTGTAATTCATTATTTCATATCAAGTGCTTCACATAAAGGGACATGACAAGTAAAAAACAAAAAACAAACAACCCCCTCACCCCAAAAAATAAAATATGTAATATACAACCCAAATGCATGGCAATTAATGTCCAAATAATGGATTAAAAAACCTATTAAGCTGGGAGCCAACGCTTGAGTTTACTTGTTTGGACAATATGGAAACAGATGTTTATAGAGTTCAAGCTTGCAGCTTCTCTGTCAGCTTCAAACCTAAATCTCTATATTTATTGACATTGTCTTTTCTTTCTATGTAAAGACGTAATTGTTTGTGTCATTATGTTGGAAAATGGATTATAGGAATTTGGGTGTTCAAACCATTTGAAAAAAATGCCATATAGAGGGAGTTGCCATCAAGACAAGGCGCTAGAGACCTCATTCACAAGAATGGGTAAATCAGGGATGTTGGGTAGTTTCAAGTACTTGATTTACCAACATGGTACTCTCACCTGCATCCTCTGGCCTCTGCAGGTGCATAAAATACCAATCACATTGATGGAGTGAACGGATGGAGTAGGGAATTGCAGATTTTTTGCAGGTGGCTTGTCATGCAGCCTGTGCAGCACAGCTCTATATGGGAGTCATACTAGTCTGCAGTTTCATTTTAATAAACATCAAGGAAAAGTTCAAGTAAGTTTAGATGACACTATAGTGTCATCTAAAATGACACTATAGTGCCTAAACTTAAAGTATCCATGAACTTTAGCTGCAAGTATTGAAATGAGGAAGCAGGAAATGTGTACAACTTGGTAGCTTGATGAGGTAGAAAAAAAATGCTGTTTAAAAGCAATACCTGGCATAGCAAGTTTTCTTACACCTCTGCAACAAAGTCCAGAGCAAGCAGAAGATGTAAGTTATTCAGGAGTAAGAGCACCTGAGGATAAAACAAGAAGCAGAGAATAGCGGGCATGAAATAGCTTGGGGCATGAACAAGGTGAGACTGACACACCTAGCGAGCAGAGCCCTGTGACATAAAATTCTTCATCCAGGCTGTGTGACATCCTTCCCAGCCTTGTACAACCTTAGATTCTGGCAAAAAGCCAAATCACCTAGCTACTCACTCATTTCTGGGAAAAAGATGTTCAAGCACATCTCAAGCAGCTGCCCAAAGTCCCACGGAGAGGGCTAACCCTAACCCAGCAGCCGAGAGCTTGTCCTCAGCCATAGCAAACAGCAAACTTCACGTCTTATGGAGCGTCACCTTATTCAAGAGAGTGACTCAAACAACCAAAAAGACCTATAGAAGCTTACCTACCACTGCACAGGATTGGATGCTGGTGGCTGACCGGGACAGGCAGCTATACCTCCCAGCACACATTTCATGAAATTTTTGGGACCAGAAATTGACATTTATTCAGAGATGCCAAGTACCAGTGTCCAGAGGAATACCAGAAACATGCTTAGTGAGCATACTGCCATCCAGTGGAAGTAGGCTGCAGAGGTTTTTCCAAGAAGATCTCTGCAAACCGATGTAGAATACTGCTGTGTTTGAGCAAGTCTATAAAGAGAAAAGTAAAAAGGGTAGCAGCAGAGAAGTCTCTTAGATTGGATGGTTTCATGAATTCTGAAGGTCTCACTGTCTTGGAGACAGACTAAGATTTTTATTTAGTCAGAAACTGAGAATTTAAATAATTGGAATAAAAAAAAAAAAAAAAAACAAAAAAAAATCATAATGAACGTAATAGTTAAGAAAACCCAAAATGGATTAAATTACCATCTAAAATTACCTAATTAAATTATTTTTGTTAAGATTGTGAGTTTAATAGGTGCTGTCAGTGCTCTGGGTTTAGCTGGTGCACACATAATTATGGGTGCACCATTATTGTTTTATGTTCTTCCCATATTAATAATATGTCTTTGGCACTTTGACACATTTTGTGAATTTCATT
Source organism: Telmatherina bonti (assembly GCF_933228915.1). Taxonomy (NCBI): domain Eukaryota; kingdom Metazoa; phylum Chordata; class Actinopteri; order Atheriniformes; family Telmatherinidae; genus Telmatherina; species Telmatherina bonti. The sequence continues at coordinate 23,347,072 of NC_136629.1, read as the reverse complement.
TATTGATTTCCTTTCAGTGATGTTTGGGATGATATGAGCCATGACCATCATTTTATTTTGTCTGTACTGCTACAGAGGGTATTCTTAAGGTTAAAATGTAATATTTAGATTGACATTAAATTTGTAAATATTTATTGATTTAAATCATTAAAGAATAACACAGCCAGCAGATTGAGACCCTGTACCAGCTCTTATTTAATGTATTGAGGAGATCAATTACTGGATGTGTCTGAACTTTCTTAAGATAAACAAAAATAAAAAGAGATGAAAGATGAAGATAGATGATTAAAGGTCACAACAGAATTTCATTTGATACACCTAAAAGGCACCAACCAGGCCAGAAATCTGGGTGTAGTGATGAACTCAGATCATAAACTGGACTCAGCTTCTCCACCTGTCTGGAACAAACTCCCAGAAAGTCTCAGATCAGCTGAAACACTTTATTAAATCCAGGTTAAACATCCACCTGTTCTTAGCTGCATTTTAATAGTTCTTTCTTATCTAATGAATATTTGACTCTGTAAAATTTCTGAATTGCCCTGTTGTTGAATTGTGCTATACAAATAAATTTGCCAATAAATATTCAGATATTTAACTAACTTATTATTTTTATTAAGTAGCCTACATAGAGAAATGAGCAAGACTACCTTCACATTTAATCTAAATCAGGAATTCTTTTTTTCACAAGTTTGCAAATCAGAAAATCCATACTTCTGTGTGATGGATTTAATTTTCCCCTAAGGAACCATTTAAAATGTCTCTCCCTCTGACAGTCACTAAAAATTTTTTCTTGGCATTTTAAAGGCCAGACAAATATCTCCTTTGTGCTCAAAGTCTTTAATGAATTTAAATATGCTAACCAGGTCAAAGGAATAGATTGAATTTCTTTGTAGCTTGGTTAGCTGGCAAAAAGAAAACAACAACAACACATGAGACCAATGATACAGACATGCAATGATTTTATCTCTTGGCTCACATGAATCAGGTTCTTCTGTAGCACCTGTGCAGCATGTCCTGCCATTAACCTGCCTTCTTCTGAGATCTAAAAAAAACTGTGGTTAAATGAAATGACAGCTTTGCAAGCATATACTGTACATATGTAAATGAAACAGTGTGTTTTTAAATGATAAATATAGCTTTGAATGGAAAAGAGCATGCATTGCTATATGTTGGAGGCTACTGTTTATTGTGCAGCGACATAAACACACGACTCCCAGGCTGAATGAAAAACAAGGATTATTTCAAAGTATATGGGGGAAAAGGGGAAAAGGCAGAAGTTACACAGATTTAAATGTAACTTAAATAGCAGAATCATATTTTAACTTGGTTATTTATATGTTTTCATTCATTATCCTAACTGATTGATCCGATTAAGGGTCGCGGGGAAGCTGGAGTCTATCCCAGCTGTCTTTTGAGGGAAAGGCAGGGTACACCCTGGACAGCTTGCCAGTCCATTGCAGCTGTTTGTTTATTCATTTATTTATTATGTTTTGTTTTCTAAATACAGTATATTTAAGGAGATGGCGGTGAATAAAGAGAATGAAGAGAGTTAGAGATTTAAATAGACTGATATAGATATTCTTTATTTATACACCTTGGGTCAGTAGAGATACCGGTCACTTGTTCATCAACATTAATCAGAAAATATACATGTAACTGTCAATGACACGTTTTGTAAATTAATCTGACAATGTCATTTTTTGAGAAATGCAGAAACACAAAAGTTCGTATAAAAAAAAAAAAAAACTTTTGGTGTTTGATGAGGCAAATGTATGATGGAGATATGCTTATTATACTGATAAATTATGTTTTTTCTTGCAAAAGGTGAAGGTACAGTCATATTCTTTGAAAACAGATTGCATTTTTTTTTATCTATAAATTTGTTTTGTCACATGCACTTATAAAACACAATTCTATCTCTCACACAGACTCTAAAATAATTAATTTGAATTATTCAAAAGTAGTTTGATTATAAAATAAATATATAACCATATATTTTACGTATGACTATTCAGCTTACTTGTTAAGTGGCTTTCATATGAAAGCTGACTCATTAATTGTGCCCTGATGATAAAACAGCAGGGCCTTCCTTTCAGAGGAGATATGAACTATCCGGGTTGCCGTAGTAATGAAAAACTGTGGCACTCCTCCTCAATGTACGTTGGAAAGATGGCGACGGCATACGCACAAGCCACAATCAACTGTGCCGGCGGATAGAAAGTGCATTAAAGAGATCAAATCCAGCCTTCCTTGCAAAGATTCAACAGTGCAAAGTGTATCTGATATCTCTTAGATATGGTACAGTCGATGCACGGCTAGGAAGAAGAAGCCGTTGTTTTGCTATGGAGCCTCCGGATCGCAACAAGCCCAGCAGGTATGCGAATCTGTTGAACAGACTCTTCACCATCAGGACCCCGCTTTGCCAAATAGGGAGCTATAGTCAGTTCAGTGGGAGCACTTGCGCACCCTTCAGAAGTCGACTTCCTGTCAAATACTGGTACTCGTGCAGTTAATGCATTTGCAACAGAGGAGTTGTAAACTTTTTTGGCCAACATTTTTCAGCTTATTTTGCTGCAGCTTTTCGATTTTCAGCTGATTCTTGGTCTATAGACAGCAAGGCAAAATGCTGGCCCAATGAAAAGGTAACATTACGACTAAAATTCAGCCGCTGCAAGAGTGCAACATGTCAGAGAGCAGCTAGCTAACATCTTATTGTAGCTGTTTCTGCTCAGTTTATTGTTCACTAACGAGTTCGCCAACATTAATATACCCAACAAAGGTTACACTAGTTTTGCAAAGTGCCTCAGTTAAATTGGATGCATATTGGTTATTTACACTCTTCAGACCGTGCATTTTTAAATACAAGTGAACTACAAAACTTCGCTGGTTTTTAGCTAGCATGTTGCTCCACTTTAATTGTTAATCTTTTAGCCAAATTTAGCGCTCGTGGTTTTAATTTACTCTGTAGGCTTTTACATTGTGCTTTTTTTTTTTTTTTTAAATTTAGGTCATAATGGCTTCCGCTTAGGTGACGAAATGTTACAAATATGTGCAGCGACAAGCCTCTTATTACTCTGCAACGTGTTTGCGTTGCTCAGATTGCGAAGTTGTTTAACACTTTGCATTATCACAGGAGACTGCATGCAGACATTTTGTCAAAAGTGCACATCTCGTAATCTAAATGCTGCCGTGTGTGTCCCTGACCGCTGGCGACAGACCGCCAGGAATCTGCTGTTATGTCTTCCACTTTCCTCCATTGCTCCTCACAAGCAGTTGTTTGTCTGCTGAGCGAGTAACTTTGAAGGCGTTTATCATGTAGGATCAGCCTTTGTCATTTTCCATGATCCTGGTTATGACCGGCCTTTCTGTCGGGCAATTCACTAATAAGCGAGTACAAGCCAGTTGTTATTACCTCTTGTGGCCACTCAGTCCAAGTGGATACACAAACAGCTTGCATGATTGTGCAATACTGGCCCTGTTTATGTTTTTATGCCTGGCACAGTTGCATAAAGAATAATGACGATCCATTGTCCACACTTTTGCTTTTTTCCTTTCCATGCTTAGTCTTTATGCACCAGTTTTTTTTAGAGGGGTGATTTGCCATTCAAGCTATAGAAAGAGCAAGCAAAATCTTTGCAGAGTTTTACTAACAGGCATTTGCATCTGCTGTAGCATGGATTTGGCTTGCCACTTTTATGTTAATAAGAAAATAGCATGCAATCTTTGTGGCAATACACTGTCAAAACTGCAGTATTTGCACAGAAGTAACATGATCTCTGCCTGTGTTGTCATGAGAGTGCATACATTTTTCAAATTGATTACATTTTGAGACTGAAATGACAGCATGTCACAACATGCAATCAACGCTCATCTTTATAACTATTCATTGAGATGCTTATTGTGTGTAAAAGGTTACTTCAAACTGAAATCTACATTGAGAAAAATGAGTTATGTGCTCACTCAACAACCGAAGGCTATCTCTATCTTTGCAAGTACAGAGGTCCTTTGTCAATAATGCCTCATTCTCAGACTCAGTCTGAAGATTGTGGCTCACAGGCATTCCAGAGATTTCAGGATGTGGTGCAGTGTGTGCAGTAGATTGCTGCTTGTAGCCCTGGAGCACTTATTGGGTAGAACTCATTAGTGCCTGCATTTGCCAGCAGCACAGGCTGTAGAATACAGATGGACTGTCCTCTAGCATTTCCTAACTGGATCTATCTCTTCCCACACCTGCTTAACAGAGAGAGACTCGTGCTCTCACATTCTGTCTCTGTCATCTGTCATTTCCTTTGAAACAATAGTATCTTTGTCACTGCTAGTTAGGTGGCTGATGTTTCTTAGATTGTGCAAGATGAGAAATGATAAAAAGGCAAATCAAAGTTGGTTAAGTACTGGGCACAGAGCACATATGAATTATGCATTGCTGGAAAAGAAAGTGTGAGTTTGCACTGGATAATGTGCTATGCAGTTTCACATTCCATTTCAGAGAGGAAGCAAACAACTGCCATCACTGGATTTATGACACAAACAGCATGTAAACTACCTTAAATGACTTCATTTACCATTTAAATTGATTGTACAACAATAACACAATTTATAAAGAGTATCTTCATATATGTGTGACATTTTGACTGAGCCTCCACTGGTGCATTAAGATCTCTGCCTTTCCTTTAACTGAAAAGTTCCCTACTTTTCACTTTTATGCAAGGCTAACTAGTAAACACTGCAGTGTGCTGCTTACAATAACTATATTTTCATATCTTGCAGAAGCAAATGTTTTTGTTGTGTATTTTGCACAGCTGCATGTTGGAGAGGCTAGGAGGTCCAATCCTGGCAGTGTCACACAGTTCCAGTAAATGGGTGTGGTCAAGTACGTTGTGTTCATTGTTTCTGAATTCTGTCAGCATGTGATCCAAAAACTGATTTCTGCTGGAGCTGAATAACTGTTTAACTGCAGGTCAGGGACTCAGATTGCTCAATACTTGAGCCATAATTTAGTTTTTTTCTTTCACATTAAGTCAAACTATATGCTGAAATTAGTAGCCAACGGGCACATCATGTTTGCGGCGTGTGTATCTGTGGATTGGGGAGGTAATCAAAGTATTCATGTTTCCGACAGAGCATTAGTTATGCCAGCATGACCTGATTAGAGGAAAGTGTGCTCTTACAAAACCTGAACCATTTTCTCCTGCTTCCCCCTCCCTGCCAAAAAAAATTCCCCTTTAGTTTAGGCATTGTGAATAAGTGTGCTCACTAACCAGCTGTGTGGTATTCAGCTGTGGGCCTCACGAGCCACGTGTCACAACTATACAATAGAGCGCCGTTTGCTGGTAGAATAGTGTGGATGGTTGGTGTCAAAGGTCAGGCCCCCCTGACTCTGCAGCTCTTAGTATAGCTGCTTCAGTCATTGTACAGAAAAGACTTTCGATTTTGTGCTGTTTATTATTCACTCAGTGTTTCTGCCCGGGGGCTTGAGCATTCCACTGGCCTTTATTGGAGTCCCAGTGAGCCATCAGATGAGCCATTGAGAACAACCAGACACCATCTGCAGTGATAATTCACCAGTGGCAGCCAGCAGGGGCAGCTTGAGGACCCATAATGTTGCTGTGGTTAACTACAGGGCACACAGGCCAGTAACTTTCTCTGTGGAGTCTATTAGTAGGTTCGGGGGAGAAAAAGGAAAAAAGAAATTGCACAGAGTTTATTGCAACAGCACAACTTGTGCTTGAAATGTACCATGGCAACCTAACAAACAGCCGGCAGTGATGGCGTCATTGGTTCCGCTTTCATTCCTGAGTGATTTAGTCATGCTGTTCTGCGTAGACTAGTGTCTTTTGAAACTCAGTCTCACATATGTACTATTTCTGTCCTTGGATGCCCCACAGCCATGCATGCCTTGGAATGTTTACAAATGTTCACAGAACTCGATCATCCATGTGGCGGAGACAGCAGGGATTTGCAGTTGGATTCTACTTGTGTGTTTTCTCTCTCCTGACACTGGTCTTAATGTTTGCATTAAGTAGCAGTGTTTTTGTCTGTTGTGGTGCTTAATGCTTTAACATACAAAATCGCTTACTTGTGCCTTGGTACAGAAAAGGACACTGTTACATCTTGCTCTTGCAGAACAAGTCCCTTCTCAGTTTATCATAGTTAACTCACAGTGGAGCCAGTGTACTTAAATGCATTGTGGTGACTGTATTTTCATGATTGTTGTAGTAAACTGGTTATGTTGTGGTTATTATCTTTACAGGGGCCTGTGACAATTACTAGGTGTTAGGAGTTTAGGCACTAATTTTCTACAAAACTTTCAGAAATAAAAGGCAAGAAGGGTCTGAATATGGTTGGTTGTGAATGTGTACTTGGAAAGTTGCAAATAGAAAGTGGTACAGCTGTTCATGTAATAGTACTTTCTTAAAATACCCTAATAGATGCTTTGAGTTTATTTTTCCAAGTCTTAACATGCGTGTCAAGTTGACAAAGGTTATGCCGCTTTATTGTGTGGTTAAATGTGTGTTCAAATTAAATTTGACATCATCAGAGCCTCATCATCTGGATTTAATGTTTATCATGATCACTGAGAATTTTAATGCAAGCTGCCATGCATCATTTCCGTACATATACGCACACGTATATACAGCAAGTTTGTCACATTAAATCACTGGTTTATCATTCCGTTATGGGTGTCACCATAGCAACATGTTAATCAAATGGTTCTGATCAACTGGCTTTTGGCAGGTGAATGAAAGAAACACTTGACAACGGTTGTTTAGCATAAAAAGTAAATCCATGGCAAATATGATATATTTTCTACACTTCAGTATATTTAGCAAGTTTTGTAAAAAGAAATAAACATTCGTTTACAAAGAAATATTTTACAAAGTAATATTTTTATTATTTCACAATGTTTATTGTGTGGGGCCAGGATATAAGCAGATTAAACAATGCGGACCGGTGCATTACACATTTTCAATGCACTGCACGTCGTGGCGGTCCACACTCCTCATCATGCATTAAAACCATGTAATGTACTGCTCCTTGTTGTTTAATTTTAATTTTGCCAATAAAATCTCAACAATACCCACAAATATGAGGTGTTGAGTCATCTGTTGTCATCTGAACTAGCAGCAGGTGTCTGACTGAGTTGTATGTTACTTTACAGCTGTTCCTTGATTCATTGTGTGTATGTGTGGAGAGAGGCAGGTTCTGCTCTGGGACAGATGGGCAATATATTGTGGGGTCTTTCTCTCTTTGTGACGTATTGAAAAGCTTCAGCAACTGATCTCCAGATTGAACTCCTTCTCTTCACACTCACTGTCCCAAGGGAAAGTGATACAGACTTTCCCTTTTAAACTCTGTCTGCACCAAAATCAACAGGCACGTGTTTGGGAATGTCTTTCAGTCAGATGATTGATTAAGGGAGTCATGCTGTCAAGCATGGATATCACTGGTTTTCAGTCCCCTCTGCATCTTTTTCTTTCTGCCTTGACAGGGTCTGACCTTCTGACATTTCCCTCTAATCCTATTAAATTACTCTCATAAAGGCATTCGGGAACAAAGCTCTTGACATTGAATTCTTGTAAGGTATGTTGCTTTAAGCCTTTGTTTTCTTTTCCCCCTCTTTTTTTTATTTCCCAGAAGGAAGTGTTTCAAGTGACTTGTTTCCATTCTGCAGAACAGCTGCTACTTTCTGTATAATCTTCTGAAATTTATCATCAAAATTGCTCAAGAATTTCCTATAATCTCATGAATCAGACATGTTACTTTGCATCGTCAGCTTATATTCAGTGTGCACTCAGTCTGGGCTGACGCTGTGCTCTTTGTGCAGCACAACTTGTGTTGCATGGGTGATGACTTGGCAGTAGGTTGACTATTTCTCCTCCTCTGATTGAGCTCTTATCTTTACCATAGGTTATTACCCTGCATGTGGGCAGCTTCGGTCATGCATGAAGCGCTGCTGCTGTAGCTTTTGGTGGTAATTTTGCTGTAAACAGCAGCAGACGTTCAGTCTAATTACAGTGTAGCAATCCATTTGCTCTACATTAGGGCAGATTTCTTGTCTTCTCTTTGCAAACAGCTGAAAATGCTATAATTGTGTAAACACTTTTTTTTGTGAATAGTTACTGACTCTATTTTAAAAATCCAGATAACAGCCATTTCTATTAATGTGAACATCCATCTCATGCAACTTATTTGTTTTGTTACTATTTCACATCAATGTTATTCAATCTTGACAGGCTGGCCAAGCCAGAGGAAGATGCATCCCAACAGAACTCTGGGATGGATGAGTCCTGGGACTCTCCCAGTGAGGATGGAGAAGCTCTGTATAGCACATCGCCTCCTTATACCCCGCGTCAGATGAAACGCATGTCTGGCAAGCATCAGAAGAACAACCAGTCAAGAAGTACTGGCAGGTCTCCAAACAAGAGTAAGTTCATTTATCACTTAAATGGAGGGATGTATGGAAGCTATACATTCCGCTAACTTTTATCTGTTCTTATTTCAGTGGACATGAGGCCACCTGATCACAGAGAGAGTCCCAAACCAGTAGAGATACCAGAAGAGAACAGCTACAAGCAGGACAAGAAGCAGAGGACCACTCGGCGCACCAACGAGAGAGACCAGAAGAAAACCTTTGAGGGTGCTTTCATGCTAGATCCACTCTCAAAGTCAAGCCATTTTGGTGCTGTCAACATGGATCCGAGGAAGCATTACTTAAGCTTGGGCTGTAGCAGTTGCAAACTTCCCGTGACTATGCCCCATATGGCCCGAACTCACCGGCAAACCTCCCGTACAGACTGTCCAGCTGACCGCCTCAAGTTTTTTGAAACTCTACGTTTGCTGCTCAAGCTCACATCTATGTCCTCCAAGAGGAAGGAGAAGGAGCAGAGAGGCTTAGATAACATGGCCTTCATGGGTCATAACAATGAGGTAATTTGGTTAGAGCTGCAGGCATGGCACGCACGGCGTTCCATCAACGACCAGGACCTTTTTCTTTTCACCGCCCGTCAGGCTATCCCTGACATCATTAATGAGGTGCTGCACTTTAAAGTCAACTATGACAGCCTGAGAGGGGCTGAGTGTTCAGAGTTTCAGTTGATCAAACAGGACTCTCAAAGTGTCCCAGATCCTGTCTGTGGAGAGGAGAGGGACCTTGCTGTAGCAGAGACAAACCACTGTGGAGTGGATCCCTGGGGCTTTAGTGCCTGCCCGTCGTCGGCAATGAATGCAGCAGAGCCTCTAGGCTCTGGCGCAGATTCCAGGGAACACCTTCAACGCCAGCGCCTGGCTTTTGAGCAGGTCAAGCGGGTTATGGAACTCTTGGAGCATGTCGAAGGTTTGTACCCCTCCCTGCAGGCCCTTCAGAAGGACTATGAAAAGTACGCAGCTCGAGACTTTCAGGGCAGGGTGCAGGCACTCTGTCTGTGGCTCAATATTACCCAGGACCTTAACCAGAAGCTGCGTGTTATGGCCACTGTGTTAGGCCTCCATGATCTGTCCCGCATTGGGTGGCCTGTCTTTGAGATACCCTCACCTCGCTGCTCCCGTGGAAATGAAGAAGAAGAAAATGAGGAAGATGAGGAGAATGACTCAACTGCAACTTTCACTGCTGAAAGTGATGAAGAGGTAGTTGGACTTGTAGAAAAGGAAGAATTGTCTCCTACCTTGACTCCCAAATTTGCCCGATTATCTTCAGAGGACGAGTTTCTCCCAACTGCTATAGCAGGAAATTTGGATGTTTCTGCGGGAGAAGTATTCTGCCCCACAGCCATTTACAGACCATTTGTAGATAAAGCTCTGAAACAGATGGGATTGCGTAAACTGATCCTCAGACTGCACAAACTGATGGACCGCTCTCTTCAGAGGGCCAGAGCAGCGCTGCTTCAGCACACTCCTGCACTGGAGGTAATATCATCACTCATTTTCACTCAGTTAGTAGCCCATACTAATGTTGTTCATGGTGATGTCCTGAAGTAAAGGACAAAAAGCTCCAAACAAGGTAATTTCAGTCAGTGCTGGAGCAGTGTCTTTTGTAAGGACACTTGTTATTCAAAAATGTTGTGGACAGAAATGTTCACAATTATTACTTTATTACAATATCAATATAATACTTGAAAACTATTTTCTTTTTTTTTTTTTCAAAAAATAAAGTCTCCTCTACTTATAATAAACCTTCTCTCTCTGAGGCAAAGGTTAATGGAAAGTAAAGTGCTTTTTGTATCAAGGCCAAGCAATAAAACAGTTTCAGAGTTAGATCATAATAACATTTATGTTCATCTTGGTGATAAGCATGACATATTTTAAGGCACAGGTGTCAAACTCCAGTCCTCGAGGGCTGGTATCCTGCAGGTTTTTGTTGTCTCCATGCTCCGACACACCTCACAAGTTCATAATTATGTTGACAAGAAGCTGCTGGGTCCATTTGATTTGAATCAGCTGTGTTGAAAGAGGGAAACAACAAAAACCTGCTGGATACCGGCCCTCCAGGACTGGACTTTGACACCCCTGTTTTAACGTGATCCACAGACAGCGCAAAGGGTTTGTGCCTTAGCAAAACTAACACAATAACCTGTATGTCTAACCATCTTGTTAAAATACATGCTCAGTTATAGAGTTTTGCTTTTTAGGTACCTCACGATTCTTTTCAATTATGATTCAGGGTACTATGATACAATATTAAAGAATTATCAGGATTGTCTGTACATCTCATTCCGGGGCTACTTAGACTAGTTTTATAGTTTTTTGGTTTTGAAAATACTTGTCTTGTCCATGCCCTGTCCGTTCTCATTTCCATACAAACCAAAATGTTTCCAAATACTAGCGTTCAAACCTTATGAGTAAATCTCATGCTCAGTAACTATGGCTTAAATGCTAGCAACTGCCTTCTTGCTATCTTAGTTGTTTCCTGTATGCCACCCAACACTTTAGGGGAATGGACCAATTCTCAATAACCTAAAGTTATGGACAGACTATCAGTGTATTCCCTCAAGTGTTTGGGTGGCACACACAGCTTTTATGTTCATTCCACACTTTGCAGCGGTGTTCCTGTAATTGAATAATTATGAAAAATGGCAATGAAATAATTTGAGTCGTGAACTGACGTGTCCGTACTCATTTACTGCTGCAAAACACTGAGCCACCAGCAAGAAGACTGAATGCATGCAGAGGCCGAATGTCTGGACAACAGGAGGCATAAAAGCAGGGGTCATACTGACTGAGAACAAACTTATACTCTCATCTCAAACTGTGAAGTCGGTGTAGTTATTTATTTAGCCAAGTTTTTTTTTGTTTTTTTTTTTAATCAAAACAGCAATGTCTTCTGTAACTAGAGCTGATTGAAGGACATCCATTCAGCCCTTCTTTCTTTCTTTCTTTTGGCAAACACACTTGCACATCATTACTGTCTTTTTTTCTGTAAGCACCAAATTAGTATCTGCAGAAGCAAGTCTTATTGACACCATTGTGACCTGACTGACTTCATTGCATACATTTATACCTTTTCATACTTTAAAAAGCTTTTTTTTCCCATAAAGAAAGCAACTAATGAAAAATAAGAAGTTCAGATAGCACATTTCTGCTGCAGCCAGGAGAAGAGCACGTGCGATTGTGTGCATTGTCAAAAAATGCAGACAGCCAAAATTACTAATTGAAGTTGTAATGAAATGAAGTAAATTCTTCAGTGTTTATGTTGCTTATGTAATGTTCTGCAGTGATAATACAACTGTAAATACATATGAATAAAATGTAAATGCCAACAAACATATCAACAGTATTATCAAATGCAGTATTGTGGTCAGGATTTATCATTAATTGTCATAATATATTTAATTTTTTTGCCATCTCAGCCAGCCCTGAAATGCTTTATTCTGGTTAAAAGAAATTCAGTTTAGCAATTCACTGATTTTTAATTCCCAAATTATGAAATACATAAATAATGTGAAGTGATGTGTCAGTAAACTTGCACTGAGTTATGTGAAAAGACAAGACTCAGAAGTAGGGAGAGAATTCAGCTTCCTGACAGCCTGATGAATGAAGCTGTCCCCCAGTTTTGATGGCAGCAAACTGATGAAGATGCAAGACTGGTAGGTGGGATCTCCAGCAACATTGAGGGCCTTGGGACTGTGTTTAGTGTTGTAATGTGTTGAATGGAGAGGAGAGAGACACAGATGATCCCCCTCAGCTGCTCTCACAATGTGCTGAAGGATTTTGTGGCAGGATGCTATGCAGGCGCCGTACCACACTGTAATGCAGGAGGTCGGGATACTCTTGATCATGCGTCTGTGAAAGGAGAGGCCATACAGCTCATTTTATTGTGGCAAACATTAGTAATTTGATTAAGCTCTCAAGGAAAGATCAATAGGGATTTTCATTAATGGAAGCATGGAAGAAGTCCAGGCTATACATAATGCAGGATGTTTTGAACAGCTAGTAAAGGGAAAAAGGGAGAAATATAAAAGATAAGATTACACAATGGTCATTGAGTTTAATTTAACAGATAATTAGCTCATTTGTGAGACTGTGGTGTAAGCAAGGAGACCCAAGTTGACTGTTGCCTGAAGTTGGTTACCTGTGATGGGTTAAGCAAAAGAAAAAAAAAAAGAATGGCTTGATGTTTTTATTTATTGGAAAATCATGTTTTGATTGTGCACATGAAGCAAATGGTTTCACCATGAATTTAGCATGCAAGTTCACCGTACTTCCTCTTCTTGCAGTTTGCAGACTTCCCTGACCCCATGCTGTACAGTGATTACCTGCCAGAGCTGTCGCGCCATGTATCCTCCAGCTTTGCTACTGATCCAGAGCTTGGAACAGACCAGGTGTCTTGGGAGGATCTGCTGGACATGGATCTCCCATCCTTCCGACCTGCATTCCTTGTCCTGTGCAGAGTTCTCCTCAATGTCATTCACGAATGCCTTAAACTTCGACTTGAACAGAGGCCTGCTGGAGACCCTTCACTGCTCAGCATCAAACAGGCAAGCAGCTGATAAAAGCCTTATTTTAGGAAGTTCACATCTCAATACAGACCATTCATTCTGAGACGGGAAGCTTTGTACAGCTAACATAGTGTAGCTCTGTTGCAGTAATTTTCTCAAGCAGAAAATTGGACATGAAAACAAAATGGATTTGCTTAAGTTCAGTCTTGAAGAAAAAATGTTGGCATGTTATTGGTGAGGACCGTTCTTGTATGTGTAAGTTTTCTCATATATATTGTCTGTGCTCTGCAGTTGGTGCGTGAGTGTAAAGAAGTTCTTAAAGGAGGACTTTTAATGAAGCAGTATTACCAGTTCATGCTGCGTGGGGTTGTGACCGATGCACAAGGCTTACAGACAAACGCCAATATTGATGAGTTTGAAGAAGACCTTCACAAGATGCTGGTGGTAAGATGCTTAATCTCTCCCTCCTCCACTTAAACTTGCAGTGCTCCTGCAGGCATTTTTTAACGCTCTGTTGTTTTGTAGGTTTACTTTGAGTATATGCACAGTTGGATCAAGATGCTGCAGCAGCTGCCTCAGGCCTCACACAGTCTAAAGAACCTGTTAGAGGAGGAATGGAACTTCACTAAGGTCATCACGCCATACATCCGTGGAGGGGAGGCCCAGTCTGGGGAACTTTTCTGGTGAGTTAACCCACAGTTCGTCAAGTGTGCCCATGGTTTGACCAAACCAATGACCCAGTAATGTGGTACACGTTTGCTCCATTTTCTGGACTAAGTAACTATACTAGACTGTATATTGAGTGCACCATTACAAGGGATGGATCATGACTTTTAAATATTTGTTTAATTGTAAGGAATGATTACACTTAGATTTCTCCTGTCTGCAGCTTGACCAAGGATAGTTTGCACTGATCTCTCCTTCTAGCACCATTTAATCACAAGTTGTGCATTAAACAGGCACAAGTTGCTAAGATACCACAATAGTTGGTGTTGAGACTTAATGACTATTTGATAATTGCATCCATCTATTAACTGTGTATTTACATTTACAATTACATTAAAACAGTATATAATAATTTAGGTTTTATTTAATGATTTCAGTTAAAGTTTAAGTCTTTTTCCTCCTTGCAGTAACATTGCTGGGATGCTGCTTGAATCCACTGGAGAGTTTCTGGATGCTGGTTTGCAGAAAAGTGGGAATGAATTCTGGGAAAGTGCAGATGACAGCACAGCCTCAGATGAGATCAGGTGAGGAAGATGATGGAATATCAGAATGAATGATTTGCGTTATCTCATATTCAGACTTTATTTTATTGTGATGTTTTAAACTTTCAACCTTTTAAAATGTCCAGACGATCTGTTATCGAGACCAGCCGGTCACTGAAAGAGTTGTTTCATGAGGCCCGGGAGCGAGCATCCAAGGCTCTGGGCTTTGCCAAAATGCTTCGGAAGGTGAGACTCATTAGTTAGGAGGATTGTGGACCGAAACAGAAATCCACAACTGTACTGGTGTTGCAGAATGAACCTGTTTTCTTGCTTAGTGAAGAACTGGGACTTTGTGTTGTGACATATACTTTTTATCCTTCACTACAGGACTTGGAAGTTGCTGCAGATTTCAGTATCACTAGCGGGGTGACTCGTCTCCTGGAGGCACTAAAAAAGAGGAATTATGTCAAGGTGAGCAAGCGCTTTTGTTAATTTCACATCATTTAATTTTTTTGTTCTCAGGTTATGAATGTAACCATTTAACCTCCTCTTCATATTCGCAGGTTCAGATTCCAGGCCTGGAAGAGCTACAAGTTTTTGTACCTTGTGGCTTGATGGAACAGCGACCTCTCATCCTGCAGCTTCTCAATGCTGCTGCTGGCAAAGACTGCTCCAAAGAGCCTGATGAAATTGCTGAAGATGATGCCTACCTGCTGATGAGCAAACATGGAGCTGGAGATTCCACGACTGACTCTGAGTGGGCTCAATGGGATGGAGGGCTCCTCAAACTGGTTCCACAAATGGAGACTGTTGACACTTTAATGGCCATGAAGGTTTTTAAGCCTAAATTTCTTTTTCTTTTCTTTTCATCTGTGCCTTTGTGTGTGTGTGGTGTTGACAATCCTGCCGCTGGTCCTATGTGCTTTTCAGGTGGAGAACATGCTCTTGATAGTGATGCAGTCAGCTCACCTGGTGACTCAGCGAAAGGCTTTTCAGCAGTCCATGGAGGACGTACTTACCCTCAGTCGAGAGCAGACATCAAGCCAGCCTCTCATTGCAAGCGCTTTGGAGGATCTCAAGGTACCTAAAATAACTACATGCTATGTTGTAGTATCGTCATGTACTAGTGTCCTACTTTCAGATCTGTTTTTGCTGCAGCTGTAAATCGTTTACCCTGAATTTCCATCCTACTATTAACCTTTCATGAAAAAACTGAACCATTTTCAGACCAGATTTTAGTGGTATTACCTAAGGGGAAGGTACTAAACTTTCATAGCTGTTACAGTCAAATCCAAAATATGAAAATTAAATTCTTATAGGATGCTGTGTTTTTTTAAAGCTGTCATTGTTTTGTTTTGTTTTGGGTTTTTTTTTTTGTTATGAAATTATTTTAAAAGCAGTCTTTCATGCCTGTTTATCTCATATTTGCTCTTCCTCCGCAGAACAAGGCCCTGCAGCTATGTATTAAGATAAGCACAGCCATTGACCGAGTGGAATACATGTTCACCTCAGAGTTTGAGGAAGAGGTGGAGGAATCAGAGTCAGCCACACTCCATCAGTACTACAGGGAGGCAATGATACAAGGCTACAATTTTGCCTTTGAGGTAAAAGGCTGTAGAGATCAACAGGTACCACGCTGTGTGTAGTCTTTACGAAAGGTTGTAATACTAAACACAGCCCCCCTTTTTTTTTTCTTTTTTCATTTACAGTACCACAAGGAGGTGGTGCGGCTAATGTCAGGGGAGTTCAGGCAGAGGATTGGGGAACGCTACATTGCTTTTGCCCGCAAATGGATGACTTATGTTCTAACCAAATGTGAGAGTGGCAGGGGCACCAAGCCCAGGTGAGACCACGCCTTCCACAGTTTTAAATAACCCACTTTTCTTTTTGCCTTTTGTCACTCTGTTGACTTGTGTCATGAGATTTCCTTTCAACTCAAAACTGCAGACTCTCTAGGAATTTGCAGCTTTTTTTATTCTAAGGGGAAGAGGGGTTTATTTATTGATATTTAGCATTCTCTATTTCAAGGGATAATAAGTAATGAGACATTTAAATAAAAAACTGTGTATTCCTAGTTGTAGACTTTATTTTTGTGATCTCTTCAACCTTTAAGCTTGTAACCAACCTTGATTTAACTCCAAACATGGCATTTGTAGTAAGTGATCAACAGCTTACTTGATGCAAGTGAAACCGCTCAGCCATAGGTTTTAAAAGAAGCAAATCCATTGAATACTAGCATATATATGGTTGTAATCAGTGGTGGATTATTACAGATTTTTTTTCTTGGTTGAAAAAATACAACCCCAATTCCAGTTTGGACTTTGTGTAATATGTGAACATAAACTGAATACAATTTGCACATCCTTTTTAATTGATATTCAATCAAATACACTGCAAAGACGAGTTACTAATGTTAAAAGTAAGAAACCATGTGTTTCTTTGTTTTTTTTAAACTATTCACTATTTTTTAATCTGATGCCTGCAACACATTCTAAAAGAGCTGGGACGACCGCATCTTTAGTACGTTTCCTTTTAAAAGCACTCAATCATTTGGGAACTGAAGACACTTACAGCTGCAGCTTTGTTGGTGGAATTCTTTCCATTCTTGCTTGATGCAACACTTGTTCAGGTTGTCTGTAGTCTTATTTTGTACTTCATAATGTGTCACACATTTTTTGTGGGAGACAGTTCTGAACTGCAGGTTGACCAGTCTAGTACCTGCTAGGGTAGTTATGATTTTTTTAAAAAATGTCAAACTCGATATGAATACTATGGATGGTGCTCAATACTCAATATTATTTTCAATACTGCATAAGTGGGGGAAAACATTTTTTAAATAACAGAACAACACAAAAATAACATGACTTTTGCTGTGAAAAATATTTATAAATATTAGACAACGCATATACATTGTGGAATGTGCTCTACTAGCTCATGCAGCTATAGTCTTCTCAAACTGCTCATTGTATTGGAAAATCCATAAAGCTAAAACAAACCTAAACCAGGACTTAGTGTACTTTCTAACAAAAGTTTCTTTTTCTTTGCAATACTTTGACCAGATCAAGTAAATGGGGAAAAAACAAGCTAGTTAAGATGATTAACATCTTTTTGAAACTGTTATTAATTGATATTTTAAAGAACCTGACGAAAAGTTCAGGTAATATATCAAACATGAACCTGGTCTATTACAATATATTCAGTAACAGTCCTGTTGAGCTTTTGTGTGCCTTGTGATTCGGTGTCTATTTCCATTGTTACTGGCAAGTGGGGTTGTGTTTGTGGTTGTTTAGGTCTGACTGTTGCTCACTTTCTCTCAGTCTCTGCATGGGACTATGAAACATGCATAGGGATTGTCAGATATGAACGAGTTGCGCAAGCCTGGCAGCTTGGCTATATCACTGTTACTATGGATGCCAGACATGACCTTTGGCTTTATCTGTGAATTCAATGTTTCTGCACCATGACTGTGTTAAAAGAAATCTAAAAAGAGGAAAATACAAGCACATTGTTTTGTTAGACAGTTCTCTAAACTGCAGAGAAGAGCGATGACACAGCCAGGGACATTGCTAACTTAAACCTACTTATGAAGGGCTGAGCCTTTAAGGGATCCTTCTTTTAAACCCAGTCAGGTTTTTTAACCATTACTCAACTTTCCCAGTCTTTTGATGACCCTGTCCCAGCTTTGTGTTGCAGCCATCAAAACTCAAAATTAGTGAATATTTACAAAAAAACAACAACCAAAAAACCAAAGAATATAATAAAGTTTATCAGTTTGAACATTAATTACCTTATCTTTAGTAATATATTCACTTGTATACAAATTAAAAAGGATTTGCAAGTCATTGTGTTTCTGTTTGTGTTTTCACAACATCCCGACTTCAATGGAATTGGGGTTGTACGTCCAGAACAACACAGTCCAGGAAGACATTGTGTTACCAGGGCTACCATAAAGTAAATCAAGCTCATGATCAGAAGCAGATACCATTTCCAGTGTGATGGCATGAGCTTCCAGTGGGACCATAGAGTGGGGCTAGTCGTTGTTTGATGTGACAGAAGACAGAAGTAGCTTAATTAATTCTATGCAGGAATAAAGTGTTGTCAGTCATATTTCGCCAAATGTTTTGAACAGCTCTTCAGAAGAAAAATAGATAAATGACTCAAAACCTACCATGAAAGCAGCCATGGTCTGCAGTTACTGGACGTCAGCAATTTCCCATGCTGAAGATGAAAGATGGCCAAAAGAAAACAGAGTAAAAATTTGGCAAAACATAAAAAATGTCCTTAGTCACGAGGAATACTTGACTCAGTATTATTAGAAGTTAACATGATATTTATGATTAGTTTAAAATTTAAAACTAAATTTGGCATTTAAAATAATGTATTTAAGTCTTTTTTGGTCCTTTCTAGTCAGGAGGTTACAAGATTGACCCCGAAGAGTGTGGAGTTCAGACATAATGACATGTAGCAGTGACGTCCTGCTGCACTAGCTTGAAATTGTGGTGGCATTCGTCAAAAATGTTCATATATCAGGCTTTATTGATTTGGTAGTAAACCTTTTACTTTAAAGCTTTCAGACACCCTGAATGACCCTTGTGTCTCGCTTCCTCAGGTGGGCAACTCAGGGTTTTGACTTTCTTCAGGCTATTGAACCTGGCTTTATATCTGCATTACCGGAGGATGACTTCCTGGTAAAGCTGCAAGTTTCCTTCTCTTTGTTTTCTATAACTTACACTGTAATGGCCTTTTTTTTTTATCAAAGATGTACGTTTATTTTTGCAGAACTTACAAGCCTTGATGAATGAATGTATTGGACATGTGATTGGAAAACCTCATAGCCCAGTTACTGGCCTCTACATTGGTAAGATGTTGTCTTGTGATGTTAAACTATTGGTGGTTTCCATATGCAGAGCTGAGACTTTATTCCAGTTTACATCATGTTTCAGGTTTCTAACTCCAGAAGAGAAATGTGTATGACTGGAATTTTTTTGCTTTTACTCTGTGCTTAGCTGGTTTAAGGTTTCCTTTTTGTCCATGATGCGACCTGGTTTGGTGCTTTTCCATTTCAGCTCCCAGGAATACTCCTCGTCCTGTGAAGGTTCCTGCCCCTGTCCGCTGTCATAGTGACCCACCAAACCCTAATCTGTTTATCCCCAATGCTGACAGTTTCAGGTAAGAGAAAGTTCAGGATTTATAAGTGATCCGTTTCCCTTTTGTGTTTTATTATGTATACTTTCTATTGCATGGCTTTGCTTTTATATTTACCACTATTTTTGCTCCTAAACTAAGCAGAGCTTCTGTGTGCATATGCTGTGGGTACGTTAGCAGCGTTTCCATTATTATTTTCATTTTGTTTTCTCCTTTTACTCTTCATAGTGTTAGGAATGAGTGTGTGTGTGTGTGTGTGTGTGTGTGTGTGTGTGTGTGTGTGTGTGTGTGTGTGTGTGTGTGTGTGTGTGTGTGTGTGTGTGTGTGTGTTTGCGTTTGTTCTCAACCAGCCACCCAGTCACTCACATGTACAGACATCCTATACAAACCACATCACCTCCCAACGCAGTGCTCCTCAGTTTGTTTTTTCACCACACAGCTCTCGAAGTCTCCCCTGTGATCTCCGGAACCAGCTGTTCCCCAACGGCCCTCGCCCTGTCCCGCAGGGCCCAGGGGAGCACAGCCACACCAAAGTACCCAGCAGCAGCCCCAATGATGTCAGGTAGCCTTGCCCTGGGTAGAAACTCTCTTAAAGACAGTTCTAGTGGCAGAAATTAAGCCATTGCTCGTTTTTTTAAGCTGTTGCATAAGGCAGGAGGGAATACCTCATTTTCAGATTTTAAATTCCTTGTGACATTACGGTGGGAGTTCGTGGCAAAACGTGTTTTGCCCACTCAACAAATCTGTGATGCCTCACCAAGGTGTCACTTAAACTGTTCATTTCAGGGGATGGGGAGTCTGGGACATTCCTGTTGACATTCCTTTTTTCTGCTATTTGTAGCTTTGAATTTATAGCTTTTACTAAGAGAGCGCTGATTTCTTGGGTCATTCCTAATTACTTAACCTAATAAGCTCTATAAATGTGGATAAATACTTTATAAATCAATGTTAATGATGTAATATTGAAATATTTCACAAATATTGTGAAATATTTCAGTTCCCATCTTTGGATGATCACAGATTTACAGCCACAATAAATCATTGATAGTTTAGGAGAAGGTTCATAATGGGTTTCAGTGTATTATTAATTTATCATTTTTATTTTTTCAATTAAGAATTTAGTCTTTATCAAATGCAACTATCTAAGGCATTTAGCATTTACCTTAAATTACATCTCATTATTCTGTATTTTATGTCATTAATGCAGCAGCTGCTGCATGGCTCCCTCTCCCCTTAAATAATTATATTTTTACAAGATGCCTTCAAAATTTGATTTGCATGGAACTGATGTTGACCACAAAAGAGTTTTAGGAGATCTGAACAGATTTCAAGAGCAAAGCCCTGCATCATGTCACCACACCCGAAAAGAAAAATCCCTTCGACATGTGCTGTTAGCTCACATGGAAGAGACGGTGATTGTTGTGCATGGTGTGGAAATTAGCACTGAAAGGCTGGTAGAATGGTATTCTGCTTTTTAGTGCTTTTTATATCAATCCTGCTTTAATGTTTGTGATTGACTGCTGTTAGATTTTCTGGCCTATGGGTGTGTGGGATTGAAACTTATCTCAATCTAACCTTGTGCAAATGATTGATGCATGCTGAGCTTTTGCTGGATTTCAAAAATACGCCAAAAAATATCACCTCAATAGATGCTCAATATTTTTCCCTCTTTTTGCTGAAATCATAATCCTGTGCTGCAGCCTTGTGTTTAAATATTTCAAATTCATTTATTTATATTGCTAATCTTAATTTAGTATCTCATTAAAGTGAAAGCAAAATTATTTAAGAAAAAAAACTAACATTTGTTTATTTTGTTAAGATACACTTTCAGGTCCTGAAGTCAGTGTCTAGTTGAAGCACTTTACTTGCTTGCTTGAGTATTTTCTGCAGTCATTTTAAATCCTGCAGACTGGAGTCGTGTCTTTGGTCCAGACATGTTTGGTTGGCATAAAATCAGGGTTCTGGCTTGGTCACTTGGAGACATTAACTAATGTTTTCTAAGAGCCACTTTAACACTTTAACCAGCATTTTTCAGCGCTAACCTTGTGCTTTACTATGATCAGTCTCCTTGTCCGTGACACTAACAAATAACTCATTATTTATGCATTCATAAAGTTAAGTATTTCATTCATTAAGTATTCATTGTAAGGCTGGTGATCAGTACTTATTTTAAAGAAATGAGCCCAATTTCAGCCTTTTTTTTTTTTTTTTTTTAAACTAGAGAATTCTTCAATAGTTAAGTTTCACTGTAGAAAGGCTTTCATCTGTGAGCTCTGGAATTAAGATGAGATGGAACTCCACTGTGATGGTTATGAAACAGAAGTTCCCCATAGATTTTTTTTTCCAAGCATAGTTAAACATAGGGATATTCATTGCAAATTATGTTCCATCACATACATTTTCTATATGTGGACCTCATTCAAGATGTGGAAACATCTTTAAATATGATGTAGACAAAAGAGGCACACTGACTAGATCTCAGTCTGACTACCTGTGTCTCATTGGGAAATTTCTGTTTTCTTCTTTAGTAAATTTGCATAAAGTTTTTAATGACGTTGAGTTTACAATAAGTAGATTTTTATGCTTTTCTCATTATTGTTTTGCAAGTTAATTCAGATACATTTAGGAAAACGGGGATCATTACTGTTTAATTTCCACAATTCATTTAATGTGCAGAAGCCGTTTAGTTTCTGAAACTGTAACATGGTATGTTATATGTCTATGAAGAAAATCCCCACCTACCATCTGGCTCAGTGGTATTTGATTGTATTTCAGTGTTGTATGAGTGTCTTTCATGTCTTTGCAGGGGATCAAATATCCATGAAAATGATCGCTTGTCATCAGTTGCAGCAGAGTTGCATTTTAAATCCCTGAGCCGCCACTCCAGCCCCACTGAGGACAGAGAAGGTTGGTGCATTCATTTATATCTGCATCGTTGTTAGATGGCCATTAACCATCCTCGCTTACATCTTTTTATGGATTGCATTTTTCTTCAGAACCTTCATATCCAAAGGGAGACCCGAACAGTGCGGCACGCCGAAGCTGGGAACTCCGAGCCTTCATCAGCCAGTCCAAGGGTAAACTTTAACAACAAAAAAAAGAGAGAGAGAGAGATAAAGTAAAGTCCACACACCAGAAGCTGCTCCTTATAGATTAAATGTTGTTCCGTTTTGGGAACATTGATTTCTTCAGACACCAGTGTAACAGCATTAACTAATGAGAACCCAGTGTGGCATATATGATGCACATAGTTTCTGACACATTTGGCATCAAACTTTGCCAAAATAAACCCTGTTGGACACAATCTGATTCTGGCTTTTTCTCTTTAATGGACACCAGAAAGCAGACAATTGTGCCATAAAAATTTTGACATAGAAATAGTAAATGTCTCTCAAAATGTTTTTTTTCTTTTACATTTTGTTAAAAGAACAAAGAAAACATTAGGCTTATCATTTTTTCATGGGTTTGGTCTTAAAGGGTTAAAACTCCTTTAGGAGCAGCTTCTGGTGTGCAACCTTTACGGTTTTGTCTTGTATTACTTTTTCAGTCCAGCATTGCTTTCCTGGGATGTGCGTGTTATTTTCACATATTTTTAATAAACTTATGATACGTCTTTAACTGATTAAAACTGCAGGAAAATTGGATTAACTCCCATTTCTTACCTTCTTTGTCAGGCACAGCAGCAAGGCAAGGCCCTATGGAGGCTGTCCGTTGCTCCATCCGCAGATTTGAGGAGAAAAGATACGCTATGATGAAGCAGCGCAACATTATCGGTCAAGTGTGTCACACACCCAAGTCCTATGACAATGTCATGCATGTCGGACTCAGAAAGGTGACTTTCAAGTGGCAGAGGGGCAACAAGATAGGTATGACTACATGGTGATTTTTTTTTTCTTTTTATGATGAACACACCCTTGCAGACAGTGATGTCATGTTTGTTTGCCTGTTTTATATCAGGTGAGGGCCAGTACGGGAAGGTGTACACCTGCATCAATGTTGACACTGGAGAACTAATGGCAATGAAGGAGGTTTGTAGCCAAGGAAACTTCATTTGTTAGATTTAATTTAAGCTATCATTGAAAATGCAGATCATAAAAGAGGCTTCTCTCTGTTTATCATGTAGATCCGATTCCAGCCAAATGATCATAAAACCATCAAGGAAACTGCAGATGAGCTTAAAATATTTGAAGGCATCAAACACCCAAATCTGGTGCGATACTTTGGAGTCGAGCTCCATCGGGTGAGAAACTCACGCATTAAATCAAGTTATATGTGTTGCAAACTGAAGCAGGTTGGTGTAAGCATTCATTTACTCCCCTGCAGGAAGAGATGTACATCTTCATGGAGTACTGCGATGAGGGCACTCTGGAAGAGGTGTCCAGACTGGGGCTCCAGGAACACGTCATCAGGCTTTACAGTAAACAGATCACTACAGCCATCAATGTCTTGCATGAACACGGCATTGTCCACCGTGATATCAAGGGTCCGTGTTGGGAACTCTTTCCCTCATTTATTGATATATTTTCATATTCGCTCATTCAGTATTATTTTAGTTGCCATTAATTAGTTGTACTGTACCACATTGTTTTATAACAGGAGCCAACATCTTCCTGACGTCAGCGGGGTTGATTAAGCTTGGCGACTTTGGCTGCTCCGTCAAGCTGAGGAACAACACTCACACCATGCCAGGAGAGGTGAACAGCACTTTAGGAACTGCAGGTGAAAAGTTGCATCTCACTTCAGAGTGGCATCCACAACCCCGGCGCCATTTCACCGTCTACCAGTATTTCATTAATTCAGCTTTGTTTTGTCCTGTTGATGAATGTGTATGTGGAACCTTAACTTTCTGTTGTGGTCTGTTGGGTGCAGCGTCTTCTATATTTTCTGCTTCATCCCATTTTCCTGTTTTTATATGAAACATATTTTCTATTTATTTTGTCTAAATAAACATATATTTGTTATATGCTCCCATACCATATTATAAATCATTGTTATGAATAATAATGCATTCTTGGGTTGTAACTGGTATTTGTCCCAAACATTTCTAGCATACATGGCACCTGAAGTCATCACAAGAGCAAAGGGGGAAGGTCACGGGAGAGCAGCAGATATCTGGAGTTTAGGCTGCGTCCTCATTGAGATGGTGACTGGAAAGGTAAGATGTGATCAGATCACAAAACAGAAGATTTCATCATTTCAAGGAGAGGAAGGAATGTGTGGAAAGAAGTTGTAGCTTTGTTTTTATCCAAATGAGGTAAACTGCAGACATACAGACTAGGGCTGTGACGATATGCTTTTGTCCCGATTCGATTCCGATTTTTTTGGGTGCCGACTCGATTTAAATTGCGATTCTCAAAATTGTTCAATATTGCTGATTTTCGTATATTAAAAACCAAAAAAAATGTATAAACTTTTTTTTTGCTAGTAATTTTTCTTGATTTCAGTTAGAAGAAAACAACACAGTAGCCAGACAATCATTCTGCTGCTATAATGCCCAAGAAGACAAGTAAAAAGATTAATAAAACCAATAAAAATGAATTTTTGAGGAGATTAATTTTATTTCATTGAAAAAAACCAAACGATTTTCTTTAACAAAAAAATCAATTTTAAAATTGTGAAACAAAAAATCCCAATTTTCGATTTTTCGATTCGATTTTTCCCACCTCTAATACAGACTGATTTGCTTCTTTTATGACTCAATACGTACATTTTTTATATTACTTCTAAAGTTGGATTTTGGCTAAAGTTTTCTGTTTCAGCTCGTGCACTTGTTGACTCTGCAAAACCTCCAGAGAAGATGGTTGTAGTCGGAGCGCTTGTTAAGATATCTAAAAGGGTTGAGCTAGCATGGCGTAACATGTGAAGTTTACTGACTCTTTTCTTTTCAGGAAACTGGAAATAACTCACTGTTTTATCTTTATTTCAATCTGTAGAGGCCCTGGCATGAGTATGAGCACAACTTTCAGATCATGTACAAAGTGGGAATGGGCCATAAGCCCCCCATCCCTGAGAAGCTGAGCACAGAGGGGAAGGACTTTCTCTATCACTGCCTGGAGAGCGAACCTAAACGTCGCTGGACAGCAAGCATGCTGCTGGACCACCCGTTTGTCAAGGTGAGATACACCATACACTTTTTAAATCATCTTTTTTTATTTTAAATTTCATTTTTTTTAAAAATACTCTTACTTTCATTTCAAAGTTTGACTCAAGTTAAGATTGTCACTTGTCAACTGGTTTAGCAGTAAGCCCTGACAGAAGCTGCTGCCTCTTGTCTGTTTCAGGTTTGCACAGATGAAGAGTGAATGACACCACCTCCTTGGCTTTTATGTTTACACACTAAAGCACTACTGTACATGCTGTTGGCAAAAGAAAAACAGAACTGTGGGTGTGGAGAAGAGGGAGAATGGCTGAAGGCACATGGAGTTAAACTGAGGAAGTAAAACAATATCATTTCAGAGGACAACTGGATTTATGGATTATTGAATTGTTGTCTTTATGTATCCATGGGCTGGGGGGGGGGTGTACATACTGTAAGAATAGGATTGGCTTTAATTCATGTATAAACAATATTGTAAAGTTGAAGTAACTATTGCCACATATATTTGTTCTCACTGGTTAATAGACCTCTGAATGGCATTGAGGAATACTTTGTTTTTATCGAATGTGGGGGGTGGGAGAGAGATCTATAGCACTTTTAAAACTGTTTACCCAAGGGGACAGTTGAGTAGAGAAGGGGTGAATCTAATTTCACTCGCCCTTTGAGGCTGCAAAAGGTGTGGTATGCCTCAAATGAATGGAAGGAAGTGCGGGTTTAGCTTTATGAAAAGAATACCATCCAGAAATGTCATCCAGCTTGTCATCCAGCAAGCACAAGCTCAAGGAAAGACTTTTTTCATGTGTTTTCTTTTCTGAGGAGAAAATGTCAAGTTGGAGCCATGTTCAAACCAACCAGTCACCAGTGAAGAGCTGCCCATTTGACTGGAGTGTAGCTAACTAGGTGGAGAAACGGGGCCTCTGCTGTCCAGCGCTAAACATCCACACAAACAAACACACACATGCCACAACTTCTGGTCCTCTGCTGCTCTTACAGTGTTTGCTATGTACAAACAATATTAATAAACCAATCGTTTTTATAAAAGAGGCATCTTTTTTTGTGTTGTAGCATTCAAAGAATTTATGTAGCATATGTCCTTGTTCCACATGGTTATCCAAATTTCTGAGCCCCAATGCTGTTCATGTTTACATGCAACCCAAAAAATTGGGGTTCCTGTTTAAAATGTTAATAAAAACCCACTGCAATGATTTGCAAATCTTATAAATGGTCATTTTATCCCCCATAGAACATCAAACGCCGGACCCTCTCATGAAATAATGGGAGTCGTTTTTGTTTTTGCTGTGAATGTGTGCTGGAGAAGTTGTACAGCTTAAAGCACAAGCACTTCATCATGCCACACACCCGCCTGAGGGAAAACGGCATTCAGTTAAACTCTCATTGACAGACGTATGAGCTCAAAAGTGTGGTTTTCCAAAGGTGTGACATCAAGTCAGCCCTGAGAGACTTAAAGATTAACTTCTCAGAAGTCAAGACTGGTGAAAATTGCTGTAAGACATATGGAAAGGGTGTTTCAGTTCTGCATGAACCCTGTAGGTAAATGTAGTCACATCTTAAAACCTTTGTCTGCTTCTAAATTTCTTCTTTTTTTTTTTTTTTTTTTATAACCTTTTTTGTAATACGTCACCAACGGGACAAAAGTTTGCTCATAGAGATCATCAACTTTTTCACTAATTTAGTTTCCATGTCTATGATTGTTAAAAGTGTTTGTTTACAAATATACTCCCCAGCATGAATGATGCAAAGATTAACATATGTGTGCCCTCCAGCAGTCTCTCCAAAGTTATGTAAATAATTCAGTTGCATTCAGAACTTTTTATGGGTCATATGACTCATTTGTTCTTGCTATCCTAATCTGGTTGAAGTTGACTACATTAAATAAGTATTTTGTGAGGGAAGTATTCACCAACTTAAAAATCTTACATGTGTTGGTCTGTTTGCAATAACTAAACGAATGAAAATAATCGTTAAAAAAAAAGAAAACTACTGTAAGTTGCTGAAAATGTCCCATACTTTCATAGCGATGGTTAAAAGCTTATAACTAGATAAAGTATCAATTTTATTAATCCTAGAGTTTCTGACACCGGCTGCCCATGCACACCATACAAACGGACGTCTCACTTAAATATAAAATAAGAAAATGCAATAAAATAATTAAAAATATTATGAAAATAAGATGTAAAAATCCTTCTAAATCAGTCTGCCCCTTGTATGTTTCAGTCAAGAGAAGCTCCTTTGCTGCTTTTACACTGACTGATCGATGACCTCCTGCACACTCCGCTGCCCTCCTTCACCCTGCCTCCGCAGAGTTGTGCAGCCTTACTGCAGAGGACACAAAGGACTGCACCTCCTCTGTAAGAAGTAAGAGCACAGAGGATTGGTGGTGTTAACCATGATGGATTGAAACCTGGGACAGAATTTTGTGTTCCATCACTACCTCCAGAGTCCAGCTTTTATTCAGCTGGTGTTGGCTCCTCCTGCCAGTACAGCTCTCCCTGCAGACCACAGCATACAGGATCACACTGCCAACCAGCAACTGCTGCAGCAGCCTGCAGGAGATATTAAAGGAAGCTAGCCTCCGCAAGCAGTAAAGCCTTGTTTGCTCCTTCCTGTAGAGGTAGTTGGTGTTTAGAGACCAGTCCGGTTTATTGTCCAAGACCCGTATATTTGTAGCATGTGACCACACAACTGATACAGACAGGTTGCGTAGAAGAATGCTGTTTGTGGAAGTCCAGCAAGACAGGGAGAGAAAACTCGTGCTACTGCTGGAGAACAGGAAACTAGCAGGAGAGCTGCATGTGTACACTTATCACCTGGCAGATGATTCACTGCAGATGGAACTGGGATAATAATGACCTTCATCCCCTCCCACACCTCCCTGCTGTTGTTTTCCCTCAACTTCTTTCCGTATGCCTCCTTCGCTTCCCGCAGGCAGCGTTTGAGCTCTCTCTGCAACATATTAATCTCATCCAAACTCCATATTACATGTTGTCTTCCTCCCATTCAGAATCTCTTTCACCTTGCTCGTAATTCAGGCTTTGTTGTTGGAATAACAGTGCACTGTTTTATCAGGCACAACCACAACCCTACAAAAGGTTGTGCAGCCTGTCAGACACTGACAAGTCCTCCCTTCCCTCCATGTATTTACTGCAGAAGATGTCTAAATCAAATCAGTGTTTCTGTCTGGCTCTTTGTCATAAACTTTTAGTGATCTCATGCAGATACTACGTTTTTGTTTAACAGAAAAGGAGAAGAGGAAAAAAATCAACTAAATGTGAGTAAAAATAAACAAGAGAAATTTGGATGAAAATCACCTTTGTGGTCTCCAGGTGTCACTGTATTCATCCTAATTCTCATGCATTTAATGTCTTTACTGTTTGAGAAGAGAAGCACAACTTCCAAGGCTATTACCGCTGACTTATTAGTTGTCACCATCAGGTATCTCCCCCAATTGTAATTGTTTTCATGCATTGCTGTGCAACTCACATTTCAATTTCGCCATTCTTCCTTTCAGTTCAAGCAACTGAACCGCAGTCATCTTCTATTTTGCTTTCACATGAGGTGCATTTGTGATGTAACAGTGCAGAATTTCTGTTTCTAGTCTAAATGCAATTAAGGATGATTCAGCGGAGGTGCTGCTGTGGCGTTTATTCATTTTCTGCTGCACAAAATAATCTCATACAAATA
Source organism: Telmatherina bonti (assembly GCF_933228915.1). NCBI lineage: Eukaryota > Metazoa > Chordata > Actinopteri > Atheriniformes > Telmatherinidae > Telmatherina > Telmatherina bonti. Next base: position 23,317,988 of record NC_136629.1, on the reverse strand, counting down.
CTATAAGAATAATTTACATGCAAATATGAGTCTTTGGGAAACGCTGTAGCTACAGAAGAGCTGTTCTGTCTCTCCATCATTTCTTTATGGTGCCTACAGCTTTACAACCTAAAATATTTTTTAAAAAAAACTGTTTTGCCTTTTGAATAAAATGCTTATAATCTGCAATAGATTAAAAGAGGTAGTCCATATTTTTCATTGGTTAAATTACCTTAGTTACATTCAGTTATTCCCATTCTCATTAAAGAAAAACATATTTTTACTGTGCTGCTCACCATAGTCAGCTTCTGCAACACAGCGTTAAGATGAATGTGACCTATTAGAGCTATGCTTTGAAGCAGGTCTGCTCTTGTCAGACCTGTTGAATTCCACTGGAGCAGCAGTTTGTGGTTAGGTGCTGTGTTCACAGCAGCTCAGAGGAATTCTTATCTCCTTAGTTGTTGTTTAGAGGAACTTCCTTATTCCCGTAGTTCGAGCCTCTGTCTATCTCAGTCTGGCCAATCATCCAACGAACTGCCATGGAAGCTATGAAAGAAAAGACATTTAGAAAATGAATTAAGCCCGTGACCGCCTTTGTAAAAGGAAATTGAGGTCAAACGTTTAAGATGGAAACAAAACATCAAGTCTTAAGGTAAAACATTGGTGCTACGGTTGAATTTGTAATAAGTCTAAGAATAGTTAAAATAGTCAATATTAAATGTATCAGCTTCAGATGGTGTCTCCAGGTTTGTCATTTTAACCCCAACAACAAACATGGGCACTTATTTGTTGTGGAAACTATGACATGCTCCTCATGAGCCCATGCTGTTAGAAAGACCATTTCTCCATGTACATCTTAGTTCATATGTATGAATGGCTAACTTTGCCAACTAAAACCATGCCTGAATGCTGTCATGGGCATGCTTCCAAGGCCGAGACATCAGAGTTTCCAAATAAAAATGGACTTACGTTAAGAGTTGTCAAGTCTGCTGCTTTGTGGCACATTTGGACAAAAGCAGCTGGTTAAATTGATAGATTAATAGTTATAACTTTATTGTACATGTAGATAAAACCAACCTGCAGAAGCGACAACCACCATGGTGGTGATGGCGAGCATTGATCCAGAGCTTATCAGCTGAAGCAGAAGTAGGCCTAGAGGATAAAGGGCTATGCAGGACCAGAATATCCAGTTGATCAGGGACCATGGTCGACGTGGAGGGCTCACTTTGGAGCCAGGGAAATGTCCTGTCTGTGCATATTGCTCCTGAAAGCTATCCTGCATACACATTAAAGCAAACACAAGTGAAACATGTGGTGGGAATTCTGCAAAATAAATAGATCTGGAGCATCAGGCAGAAAAAGGCTGTGCAACATGTTTGAGTCCACAGTATTAACTGCACTTACGAACACTTTTTATCGCCAGCTAAGATGTCAGTACTTCTCCTCCTGCAAATGGTGGCATTTCCTGCTATTTGAAGGTGTATTCACATCTTTTCATTTGTTTAATTTATATGGATTTGAACATTCAGCTTGTGGCTCTTCTGGTACATGACTGATTTTCAGGGATGTTACAGATAGATATTCATTCCTTTAATTCCCTAACCGCTTAATCCAATTCAGGGTCAAAGAGGAGAGAGAAATACACAACATCGAAAACACTGCGATCCAATCACAGATTCTAGACCATCTGCTACACCTGGACAAAAACATAAAGGGCATTTTATGGCCCACCTGCAGGTAGACAAAGTCAGCAACTGGAAGGAGCACCAGAGATTAATAAAGCTGGAAACACACCCAAAAATGAATTAGCAGAAGGTATCTATTATTGAGTAAACCTGCAGAACAACTCAGTGACTGAATCAGCATGCAGAATAGACAGAATGAGACATGTTTGCAGAAGAGTAATCATGCCAATGTGACCCCGCCTACATACAGGCCAGAGGTGTTTCAATTCAAACATACTTTTGTCATATTTAACATTATCAGTTCAAAGGTCTTGTTTTCCAACATAGATTGGTTTCATATAAGGCTGCATACTGCACAACATTTCATTTTGTTGTGCTGGGGGAGTTTAGCAAAAGTTGCCACAAAGAAGAACAGCAACACTCCACACCTGTTTTGCAGTCATACAGGATTAGCTTTATGTTGCAACACTAAAGCACAACTCAGAGTGATTTCTTCATCTCCCACACCTCAGTTTTACCGTCATCGTTTCTGTTGATTGTAATTTCTTAATCACAGCGTCTTGAGGAAACAACTTCCCAAAAAACCCTTTGATGCCTTCTTAAAGCTTTCTGATGTCTGCTTTTCAGTTATTCATTCTGACATTTTTAGGGCACTTGGCTGGACAAGACCTGCTTGTCATGACATAAACCACACACTGATGAGACAAATAAAATGAAGCTTCACAAAGCAACTTTTTTGTTCTTTTGTACACAGGCAAAGATCTTACGGGAGAATGCTCTGGCACTATTTGGCAATAGCATCATGACAGTTACTCCCTTAACATTACTCCAGCTTGCAAGGAGGTTTTCATGGCCTTAGATAAAACAAGAGCCAATGAAACAAGTCAAACAAGGCAGCACAGATGGAGAGAGCACTGACTCTTAGAGTCAACCTGGTGACTGGTCACTCCTTCTTTTATCTTTCTAACATCTGATTTCTGTGTTTTCATATTTTTCTGGCTTATGTTCTAAATAAAATAAAAGAGAGTGTAATCTGTAATGGTAAATCCCCGAAACATAAAACGTTAACATTAATGGGAAAAGAGACGACACACTGCTTTGCAAGCTATGTTTAACTGCTACAGACTGCATTTTATGACAACATACAGGTGGAGCCACTGGGTTCCAGGAGATTTCTGCTTTCCAGCTGCTTGTGGTGAAACCCTGTGCCCATCAGAGGGTTTTGTCTTCAACACTATCTCACCTTTTCCTGATAAAGTTTGTGGAGCCAAGCAGCACACTCTGCTTCATCTTCTGGGATCAACTCTAGAGGAATTCTCCTACAAGAGACCGGGGACATAAACATACACCAGTAAAGCGAAACCTGATGATTAGTTTTCATGATCCTCACTTAAAATTGTTCCTATTTACCTAACATATAAATCTGCATGATATTTCTTCCCATTTAGAAGTCCAAGCAGAGTCGGTGTTTCATTGTTCCTGAAGTTCAGCGTCGAATCATAAACAGCTGCAGCTGCACAAGACAAGCACACAGCAGCAGTTAGCTGTGTGACTCATTTAATCCCATAAACAGCTCACAGCGTTAGGATTTCTGAAGGATCCTTACCAGCTCCTCTGAGGTTTTGGACAGTTACCCAGAATCCTTTGGTTCTGGGCAGAAGATGGTACTTAAGTTTTGGTAAACCTTTGCTCTCAGCCACTTGCATGCTGATCTGATGCTTCTTTGCCGTGAAGCGTGTTCCCTCACAGTGAAGCAGAAACTTGTGACAGTAAAAGAGAAAGTTGCAAACTTTAAAAATTTTATCCATGACTTACAGATATCACTTTCATATTGATTTTTATATTAAAAGAAGGAAAAAACAAAACAAAAAAAAAGAAAAAAGAAAAAAAGTACCCACAGGTTGAAACCCACCCAGTAATTTTCTGGGTAATCCCTCAGTTTCTGAAGACCCTGAGCTACCATCCGTCTGTCCTCCTCCCACTTCCTTTGGCAGAAAACTATCTCCAGGAAGTACCACATCCAGCCAATCACTGGCACATAAGCCAACTCCTTCTTGGCCAACACCTTTGAACTCTAGGATTTGAAAGCATCTTAATGAGCTGGAGAGAAAACAGAACTGCAAATGGGTTAAAAAATGGGTGACTTTCTCTTACCCCAAGTACTCCAAATCTCTCACAGAAGGTCCAGCCACAGAGAAAGTCAATCTCATAATTGTGGTTGAGAACAACAATGGCATTCTCTTTTCCGTAAAGTGTACAACTCTCTGGATCGCTGTAGAGTGTGCACTCTGTCCCAGACCACCACTCCAGGACCGCTACCATCTCTAAGGATAATTAATACATATTGACATTTACAGGTTTAAGTAAATATAGTTTGATTAACCTTTACACAGACAGATCATTTCACTATGTTCATGCAGCAGAGTTTACATACTGGATCCTATTAGTTGCAACTTTATTTATGTTTTTACTTATCTCTTCCCATTTGCTGAAGAAACAAAATAGCACCAAAAAGAGATAGCAGAATCATCTGTATAGCAGGGAGCAAGTCAGTACTTACGACTAGCAATGCAGTAGGCAAATCTGATGTTGATCCTACGGGCCAGCTGCTTACTGACCAGCCACAGAGGTAAAGTACACAACTGCAACAGGTTGATAATGAGGCCGCTCACCAAGAACACATAGCATATGATGAGGTGGCTCAGAAATTGGGACTTCAGCAGCTGTATGAGTCCCATCCTTCTCTAAAAAACCTGAAAGCATCACACAGTTCTGTCAAACAAAGTTATATTCTGGTGTGGCTTTGGCCTGTAATGATATGCGTCCTGCCGGCACTCAGGCCATAAAAGATTTCTTTGACAAGTCTTTCTTGTTTTATCTAATGAATGGAGGCTTTGAGCTGAGCTGTGAACAAACAGCCAATTACAGTGCAGATGTCAGGATACACATGACCTTTTTTGGGGGGGAAAGGAAGCTGTAGCTTATTCACAGTTCAACCCAAAACCACACTGTGGTTTAGTCAAATCATTTCCTAAAAGTGAAGGTACAAGTTACAATGATTATTACTGTTTAATACAATCCATAAAATGTAATTAGCAGCTGTTTCACTGCGCATTTGTGTTAGTTAACTTCACATAGGTGATTTAAATGTCTAACAAGAAACAAGCACAGTTGAAAGACAGATATGTCACACTTTTCATTTTATCTGAAACAAAACTTACCTTGAACAGCTCCAGGAAAGTTGTCCTCAAGATTTCTGAAAGATTGCCAAAAAGTCACTGGTACTTAAATTTAGGTCCATGCAGCTATGAAGTTCGTAAAGTCCCTCTTCAGATTTCAGTCATGATTCATTCAGCGTTATGTGCGGTTCAGTCCACTTCCCTACCATATGCAGCCACACCCATCTGACAACCACGCCAGGACTGGAGGGTGTAGACGTTGTTGTGTATGTGTGTGTGTGTGTGTGTGAGAGAGAGAGAGAGTTGGATTGGGAATGAAACTCCTCCATCTTCTAGAACAGGGGCAGTCTGTCTCACTCCAAATATCGTCTATTCACACGCGTGGCCTGTCTGCTGTTCAAGTGTTTTTTTGTTTTGTTTTGTTTTGTCTTTTTTTTATGCTCAGTGCAACGTGCATGTACGGAAGAAACGCCCCATTCTTAATGTCATTTATTGCAGACAGTTATGCAGCTATGGTTACAGTTATGATAAATAGCACGACATTAAAAGTGTAATGCCTCTCACTCACAGAAAAGTTTCATTTTAGTTTTAAAATATGGAGTAATAATAAGAAACAATAAAAACAACTTCTTCTAATTGCAAATGAAAATACCCTCGCTACTCTTTGGTCTTTTGAAAAGTGCCGTATAGTTAGACAGAGGGATGCATCTTTCCCCGCGTTTACAGGAAAGGTACAATGATGTCAGGCCAGAGGTGTCGTTTGGATTTATGGTTTGCAACATGTAGACATGTACTTGCATTACTTTCGTTTTTTATTTTTTATTTTATTTTTTTAAAATTATTATTATTATTATTTATTTAACTGGGTATTTAAAAAACGACGTTCGTAAAGTTGGCTTGGTCATCAATGTCATTATTTCAGAAGAGCACACACCTGGCAAAGTTCGCCAAGTTGCAGAGTCTTCGCTATGCAGCACTGCAGCAATAGTGCCCCCTGTTGGTAGTGTTCTGTATAGGAGTTTTCCATCTGAGTGAGTCAAGCTGTGATGGGGAGATGGATCATACTTGTTTTAGGACTGGGCTAAACTGAAAGAATAGAGAGAAAAAAAAACACTGGTTGATTTAGGTATTTATAGCCTCATTGATTTGAAAAACTACAAATCCTTTTTATTGCCTATTAAGTAGTTGGACTCAGCAATGAGTTAAATACTGGGAGTTCTTCTAATTTTCTCTCAGACAAATTACTTTTTTTTTTATAACTAAAACCCTCATACTATTTACTTATGAATATATATATATATATATATATATATATATATATATATATATATATATATATATATATATATATATATATATATAGATATATACCTCTATCAGGTAATTTAGCAAATCACATTTTGTACATACAGACCCAGGTTGAAATTAAACTTCATCTAGTGATAGTAATTCCAAAGCAAACATTTTACTCTCTTAAAAATAAATAATAAACAGTAAAATTGTCTTCTAGATGGACTGGATGAATAAAATGTTGTAGAATGACCCTTACTTTTCAGGAAATGAAATCCTGCAGCAGCAAGTATAAGTGAAACAGCTACATTAACTCAAGGCTTTGACTGAAAAGAAGCATCCTGAACATTTTCCTCTTGCGGACACCAGAGGGAGGTAAAGATGCACTAACCACAATTTCCTTGGAGGAGAAAAAAATATCTAGCCCCTGAGTGGATTCTTCACTTGCACCTATAAATATCACATCTACAATATTTTTTATTGAGTCCACACACATTTTCTGTTTGGCCAAATTTTATAGTTTTCTTGAAATACTCTATTCCAAACCAAACAATATTGCTGATTTTTCTTTGTAAACCGGAGACTCGTGGGGTGATTATTTCACCTTGGGGATTTCTGAGAAGTGTTCTCAAACTCTCTTTTACAGGCTCCAAAATGCTTCAGCCTCTCTGCCTTTTACAATCAAACAGTGTGTGAAGTCCAAACATACACTGAAGTAGCCGAGGAAGTCCTTCATGCTTAAATACCAAGCATAAGGAGTGTGAATAGGCTCAAGGGAATAATGTGCAGTATGCAGATGCATGTCATGGATGCAGTGATGATGAAGGGCAGCAAAATTAACACTGTAAGTTGTACTAAGAAAATTATTTCAACAAATACAACAGCAAGTTTAATCCTTTTCTAAATAACTAAAGTAAACTCTCATGCAGTCCTAGTCAGAGGTTTGTACTGTTAGGTTAAACTTAAAAAACTAATTTTAAACATATTTTATGTTGGTAATCAACAGTTTATGCAGAACTAATTTAGGGCAGCTGCTTCATACGTGGCAAGATTTTAGTTAAAATATTTTTTATTGACAGATTTTGGTAGTTAAAACGCCTAAAAATATAACAACTAGAAGTGGTGAGAAGTTTATGTAGCACAAATTGGACGAGCTTTTATAAAGCTTGGAAAATTCGAGAAAGGCACACCATGGCTCAAAGAGTTTCCACTGAATTAACCGACATGGGTTGAGTCAAAAGAGGGTTACTGGTGGATTCTCACTCAGTGCCATTTTGGCTGACGTCATGGGAAAATAAAAAGAAATAAGCCAAGTGCTGAAAAAAGGGTGCAACTGCTCAACTATGGTTTATCCTTGGAAGCCACTTTCCTACCCCTGCGGTGACCACAATGACCTGTACAAACAGTAAAAAACTTGAACACCATGAGACCAGGTCCTCATCATACTGTTAAGGTCTGAAAAGTTTTTTTTAAAAAAACCCAAACATTTGCAAATAGCAAATGTTGAAGGAAACAAAACCTAACAGCGGAATGTGTCCTGTAAGGCAGCTCTGCAAGGAAAATGCCACTGCTTCTAAACTACCTAGAATATGTCATGACAACTTTGCGGGACAAAGATCTTACTGTCTGGAGTAAAACTATTCAATTCAATTCAATTCAACTTTATTTATATAGCGTCAAATCACGGCAATGCCATCTCAAGACGCTTTACAGACAGAGGGGAAAACATAATGAAGGCCAATTCATAACAGCCTATATAAGGAAACCAACAGATTGAGTTAAGTCCAACTCAATCTCCCATCCTGAGACCTGCTGAGACAGGAGACATATGCAACACTGTTATGGGGGGGGGGGGGGGGGGGGGGGGGTAAAAGAAAGAGATAAAGAGAAAAAGAAAGAAGCTCAGTGTATCAGGAAATGTCCCTCAGCAGTCTAAACCTATAGCAGCATAACTAAGGGATGCTAACCATCCCTAGCTATAGGACTTATCAAAAAGATAAGTCTTCAGCCTAGTCTTAAAGGTGGGGAGGGTGTCTGCTTCCCTAACACTAACTGGGAGCTTATTCCATAAGAGAGGGGCCTGATAACCAAAGGCTCTGCCTCCTGCTCGGCTCTTTGAGACTCTAGGAACCACAAGTAAGCCTGCAGTCTGCGAACGAAGTACTCTGCTTGGTATATAAGGAACAATGAGGTCTTTGATATATAGTGGTGCCTGGTTGTGGAGGGCTTTATATGTAAGGAGAAGGATTTTAAATTCTATTCTAGATTCAACAGGCAGCCAATGAAGAGAGGCTAAAACTGGAGAAATATGATCTCTCCTGCTGGTTCTGGTCAGAACTCTGGCTGCAGAATTCTGGATCAGCTGAAGGGTTTTCAGGGCATATTTAGGACAGCCCAGTAATAGAGAGTTACAGTAATCTAGTCTCGAAGTAACAAAAGCGTGAACCAGTTTTTCTGCATCACTCCGAGACAGAATGTCCCTAATTTTGGCTATATTACGTAAATGAAAGAAGGCTGTTTTAGTAACCTGCTTAATATGTGGGCCAAAGGACAGGTCAGGGTCAAATATTACTCCAAGGTTTCTCACTGTAGCACTGGAAGCTAAAGTAATGCCATCCAGGTTCATTACAAAACCGGAAAATTTAGCTCTGAGTTTTTCAGATCCAACGAGAATTACTTCAGTCTTATCTGAGTTTAAGAGGAGAAAATTTCTAGACATCCAAGTCTTTATGTCTATGAGACAATTTTGTAGCCTATTGGGCTGATTTGTTTCATCTGGTTTAAAGGATAAGTATAGTTGAGTATCATCTGCATAACAATGAAAGTTTATTCCATGCTGTCTAATAATTTTGCCTAAAGGGAGCATATATAGTGTGAAGAGTATTGGTCCAAGTACAGAACCTTGAGGAACTCCATGACTTACTGTAGTTTGGGAGGAGGACTTGTCATTTACATGAACAAACTGAAGTCTATCAGATAAATATGATTTAAACCAGCTTAACGCTGTACCTGTAATTCCAATCACCTGTTCTAGTCTTTGTAACAGAATGTTATGATCGACTGTATCAAATGCAGCACTAAGATCAAGCAAGATAAGTACGGACACAAGTCCTTTGTCTGAGGCCATAAGAAGGTCATTAGTAACTTTCACCAATGCTGTCTCAGTACTATGATGAGCTCTAAATCCTGACTGAAACTCCTCGCATAAATTATTTCTGCTCAGGTGGGCATGTAGCTGAGCTGAAACTATTTTCTCCAGAATTTTGGACATAAACGGGAGGTTAGATATAGGTCTATAATTTGCTATCACCTCTGGATCCAGAGATTGCTTTTTAAGTAAAGGCTTGATTACAGCAGTTTTAAATGATTGTGGTACATATCCTGTCACTAAAGACATATTGATAAGATTTAGTAGTGATGTATTAATTAAAGGGAAAATGTCCTTAAAGAGGCTCATTGGGAGAGGGTCTAAGATACAGGTGGATGGTTTAGATGAAGCTATTATTTTAGTTAATTCAGAGGGTTGGACAGGACAGAAACTATTTAGACACAAGTCAGATCCTGGTTCTAAGGATGCTTCGGAGACCACAACAGGCTCAACATTATAGGTAGAAGGAAGAGTATTGTCAATTTGATCTCTAATAGTGTCAATTTTATTCCTGAAAAAATACATGAAATCATCACAGCTAAGTGAGAAAGGAATACATGGCTCCACAGCGCTCCGGCTCCTAGTAAGCCTAGCTACAGTGCTGAAAAGAAACCGAGGGTTGTTTTTGTTTTCCTCTATCAATGATGAATAATAAGCTGTTCTTGCCATACGTAAGGCTTTTTTGTATACGATTAAACTTTCTTTCCAGGTTAAGTGAGACTCCTCTAGTCCTGATGAACGCCATCTGTTTTCCAAACGCCTTGACGCCTGTTTTAGAGCTTGCAGCTGGGAATTAAACCAGGGAGCCTTCATAATCTTACCTAATTTCTTCTTCTTTAGGGGAGCAACATTATCCAAGGTTGTACGCATTGAAGCTGTTATAGTATCAGCATGTTGATCAATCTGAGCAGGAGTAAGGCTTAAAGGGGGACTCTCGGTCATGCTAACACATGGTAGATGTGAAAAAATTGATTCAATTGATTGTTTAAATTTTGTAATATTATTGTCTGATAAACATCTACTATAGTAGAATTTATTTTTGGTCAGTGAGTAATCAAATAAAGTGAATTCAAAGGTTAATAAGAAGTGATCGGACAAGACAGGGTTTTGAGGAAATACTTTGAGCTTATCAGTCTCAATACCATATGTTAGAACAAGATCAAGAGTGTGACCATGAGAGTGAGTGGCTCCATTGACATTTTGTGAAAACCCAATTGAGTTTAGAATAGAGCTAAAGGAAATGTTTAAACTATCATTTTCAACGTCAACATGAATATTATAATCACCTAGTACAATGACCTTATCAGTAGTCAGCACTAACTCAGACAAGAGATCAGAGAATTCGGTCAGAAACTCGGAGTAAGGTCCAGGTGGGCGATACACTAATGCTAAAAGGAGCGGTTTCTCTGAATTCCATTTTGGATGAGATAAATTTAATGTCAGGAATTCAAAGGATTTATAGTTAGTTTTGTGCTTAGGATTAATTAAAAATTCTGACTTAAAAATAGCTGCAACACCTCCTCTGCCTGTAGTTCTAGGAATGTGAAAGTTTAAATAGTTAGCTGGCGTAGCTTCATTAATACTAACATAATCCTCTTGCTAACCCGAAACACTCGAGCTGCATCAGAGCTTGCAAACTGAAAAACAGAACATCTGTCCTGATATGCACGAGTTTGATAGGTAACACAAAATAAAACAGAAACAGAAAATGATATAAACTGTAAATGTTGTTATATTCTCCAAGGTCACTTAACCTAAACTCCAAACATTTATTGGTGGCATGGCTTTTAAGTTTGACCATGCACCCAACAAATAGTCAGCTTTTCTGCAAATGTCTTTAAATTCTGTTGTTGCACTGAGCAAAACTCGAAACTTAAGGATGATAAGAACTTTGCAACTTTGACCAAATATGAGTTGACTTATACCGTAACAATTACAATATGTGTTTTTGTTTCTTGGTATTTTATCATTTGTTCAGGGGAATGCTTTAAATGCTTTTTTTCCAAAGAGAAAATGAAAATTTCTCAGAAAATTTCCCACTTTTACTGTAAAGGATTTGATATTGCAACGTATAGTGAAAATCAGCCTCTGAAGACACCATCCATCTCTCTGCACTTTGCCATTAAACTGAATATTTTAACCACCTCTCAACCCAAACAAAGCATCCAAGAAAGAGAAAAACTCATTCACATTTTACAAACTTTTTATCAAGTCATTTTCTTTTGTTTTACTGGAAAAATAACTCATTGTTTTATTTTTTCCTTTTCCAAGAAATGTCATTCTTCCTTTGATGAGATGGGTTTTACCGTTAAAGGTGATTTTCTGTTGCCCTTTTATGGTATCTGCATACCATGTAAGAGCAGTGCTGGGTCATGAATGTGAGTGCAGCTTCTGACATTTGTTGCATGAAATCCTCCCACTCTTATTTATTGTCCAATGTTAAATCAAACAGAAAGGCTATGACCGTAATTTAAAAAAGCTTCCTGCTAGATCAAACCAAATACCAGATGCAGTAAAAGTGGACTACATGCTTCTTTGTTACGCAGCAAAGCAGCAAAGCATTTTCTTTAATTTCATCAATCTCTTAGTCGTCACCTTGGGATTAGTTTTATGGGTATTTGTTTAAATTCAGTTAAGGTGAAGGAGAAATAAGTTATTTCTGAAAAAAAAAAAAAAAATCGATGGCTGCAGCTGACATTTTTTCAGTCATCAGGTTGATTCAGCTGGCCGAAGCTGACATCTTTCAGCCAGGACGAGCTATAGTTTTGGCTCAGCAACACAGGGGTGATTTGGATGAACATGCTGAACTAAAGAATGCGCTGAGGATTAAGTGAAATTGCTGCATGAGTGTGATTTACGAGCCATTCTGCGTCACTTGACTGTGAAGGGCTTTGACAAATTGACACTCATTCAGCCTCTCCCCACAACTCTGTATGGTAATAGTTCTATTGACAGATGTTTTTCACCATACCCTCTGAGGTCATGGTGAAATATTCCTTGTAGGCCTTTTTTACTACAGGGACAAAGCCTTCGTTCATGTCCTTTATTCTAACACTGCAAATGTATTTTCTGGAGTACACAGCAGGGATGTGCAATACATATAAAAGTTATGTGTTAGGGAAAGTGTGAAGCCATGTTTTAAACTCCAAATGCAAGTCTGACATCAACTTGTACAAATGTTTTCAATATATCATAAAAGAAAAAGTCTTTGACCTGGAAAAGGCTGCATTCACTTAGGTTTTGGTGCAGGATTCAGTCAACAGGGTGCTACATTCGATCAAGAAATTCTGAATGACTGCATGCTGGAATGTCATGAAAGGAGATCATGTGCTCATACTTTCTGAACGCATGCAGTGAGCCTTTAGACATATAGGAAAAAAGTACAAATCAGAAAAAGTGACAACATAGCTTGGGGCCAAAACTTTATTTGACATAGTGTATATGTGCACTAAGCCAGTAATGAGATCCTGATGCATGCTATGCTTGTTTCATCAGGGATCCTGCTCTGTAACAAAGTAACCATGGGCCCCACAGACACATCCACGCATCCGACAGACAGTGAAACACTGGGAGGTTTTCTGGAGACACCTGCTCTGCTGTTCTCAGGGGTCCAAGCATGAGACCCGAACCATGTGCCAAAAAGTCCTGGCCTGAGGGAAGTTATTTGATGTTATACCATTATCAAGGTGAGGAAGACTAAAACATTGAGTGGATATGCAGTTGCCTGACCTCTTTTTCAACTTTTACTCCTGTCTCTGATGGCAGATGTCAGATTTTGAATATTAATGCTCAGGAATGAGAAAGTGATTCAACTTAGGGTCACATGCAGAACACTGAGTGCACACGTGCAATAGTAACAGCAATCTATCTAAATGGAAACTTCTGAATTTCTCGTATATTTCTGCAATGGTAACCCAGAAAGTGTCCTTTTATAAAATTAGGGTGTAGAGGTGCCTATTTTTGCAACCCTGCAAACATCCAGAGGCAGGAGGGCTGTACAGCACATGCTCTCCTTTTATTTTGCACTGCAGTTTCTCCAAATAAACAGATTAACAATCAGCACGCATTAAGCTAACAGAATCTGTATCCATACTATCACTATCATAACAAAAAGCAGGCATGCCGAGCCTACCATATTTGCAACAAGAGCAAAGCACACAAAGTAGCTTCAGTAGTTTATCATTTTATTAGTTCTTTGATGTGATAAAACCATTCTTACCTCACAAGTCGTCCGATTTGATTCTTCCGGCGTTGTGTGTTGAACATGCACAACTTTCTCTTTCCCAGGCTGTAGGTGGTGCTGTGCAGAAATCCTTAACTAAAGCTTGTGGACTTCTAACACATAAGGGGGCAGATGGAAATTTTCACATGGATCTTAACTTTCATTGAAATTGCCTTATAGGGCATCGATAGAAGACAAAGAGGGCACTTCTTTGTCTCAATATTCAGATGAATTTTTTTTTTACAGAAGATGCATTAAAGTAGCTTGCTGAAGTTGAAGAAAACCCCTCTAACACATTGCAAGAATTCGCTTATAAACCAAATAAGAAACTAAATACTAATAACAAATTTTAGTTCTCAATATTTTTGCCTATTTAATACTTCTCTATGTATTATTTTTTAAATTGATTTTCTTTTATTCTAACAATGGATGGAAAAACTTATGCCTAAAGGGAAAGAAATTAACTCTCCATAATGTTGAACTCACGCAGGAACCATAACAAAACATGTTCAATCCATTTGCTTTCCTATCAACAGCATTACTGTTTCTGATTCAGTGTCATTGTGACAGCGTTGCAGCATTATGTTCAAAGTGACAACATGCTGATACTGAGCTTGCCAGTGGTGCAGTAATCAAAACTTCCTTTTTACTGTGGTAGGATAATAAATTTCATCACACTAGTCCTAAAATGTCCTGGTAAAAGTGTGGTGAAATAGCCCGAGATCACTTTTAAACTTGTGCAGAGTACAGCCGGTCGATGAATGAGCTTGCAGCTTGTTGTGCAGCCTCCAGTGGCCAAATCATACTTACAGCACTCATGTAACAGTATTTCATTACTTTCACCATGTAGCTTATGTGGATAGTGTGAATTATTTATTGGTTAGTATGCAAAATTACTCAAAAAGTTATAGTTTGATTATTGTCAAAAGTTTTTTGGGCATATCCCAATTAAAAAGAACTACATTTGATTTCAGAGCGAGGTGGTACTTTTTCTGTATTCAACCTTAGCATAAGTATGCAAGCTGTTTTTATTTCCATTGTGTTACTGTGTATTGACAGTAAAGTGCTAAAACACAGAGGGATTTTAGTGCTTTTCTGATGAAAACAGCTGCATCCTGTGACGCAAAACAAGCATGTGCGAGCAGAGAGAGATAACCAAACCAATGAAAACACGTGTCAGACATGGGCTGAGGAAATAAACTTTATGTTCATCATTAAAAGCAACCTCTTTGACATTGTTAGAAATTGTTTGCACTAGGTCATCTGAGACAGTTTCAATAAAAATGACAAGAATAAGAATACAGCTGCTACGATGATGTACTTCAAAAATTTGAAATGGAATTATTTTTTCTTCAAAATACATATGCAGATGGTTTACAGTGGATAAAGTTTTAAATGCAATGTTCAAAAGCTTGTCTGTGTTTCTGTGACCGGATTTATTTGGTATTTTTCTATGGATGACCAGGAGCTTGGTCTGGTTTCTTTCAATAGGTTCTTTCAGTGTGTTCTTACCTACTGGGAGAAAGACTTCATGGACACGGTAAAGGTCTCATGCACTGACAAGATTATTGCCACAACAGAAAGAAACATGGGAACATTTTACAGCACAATGAACACTCACACTTTATTAAAACTCAGTTCCTTTTACTTGGCACATTAATTGGAATATGGAAGTCAAACAAATCCAATGATACTTCTGAAGTTGCAAGAAATTAAAATACATCAATATAACTGATGGGCTTCCTCGAGAAAAGTAGTTCATGAGATTAAAGTTCACTCAAATGTGCAACCCAAGGTTATTTGTATTGTTTTAACCTGTAGAAGTCTGTTTTTCCAAAAGCTCTAGAGGTCCCTTCAACGGATTCAAAACCAAAGACTGCCAAAATAGATTTTCATTTCACCCACACACAGACTCACATGCAGACATGTCCGCACATGCAGTTTGTTCAAAGTTTCTGTTAGCTCAGTATTTCCATAATTGTGCTCTTAAAAACATCTCCATGGGGTCTTTACTGACGCTGACCTAAACAACCCATAAATACATGTATGACTTGTGGTAGGCATAAGAAGAACCGCTAATAAATTTTAGAAAAAGTTGATCAGGAAGATAAAAGTTGGTTTGTATAAAAAAATTGTGCTGTAGTCATTTCATGCTCATTTTCTAATCCTAACCAAGCAGTTTGGATGTCTGACTTTAAGTAGGCCAAATAAACATCAAAAGTGTTAAAACAGTCATTTTTAGTCTTGAACATGTTTTGCATAGTTTTTCAACATGTAATTTATTCCATTCATGGTTTCCATAAATGCATTGAGGGGGATTTTTTAGCTGCAATATTGGTCACTTTTTTATGCGTTATTTTACATTAATTTTATGAGCAGTGTTTGTTTTATATTGTTCTATTGTATTGTGTCTGATTTATTTTTATTTATTTATTTTAACATGAGAGCTGCTGCATCAATTTTGTTGCACTTGTGCAATGAGAATAAAGTTTATTCTGATTCTGATTTTGGTTCTTTTTGATTCTTGTACCACAAATGAAAAAGAGCAGGAAGAAGATAAACTTGTAATAAAGGCCCCGTTCTATACGTTGCTTTCCACTAGGCACCAAAAGTTATACCAATAATGTGAAGAAAGACAAAAAAAGGAAATAACACAACAATTGATCTACTACATTTGTCTTACAGTACATAAGAATTCTTTTTAAATAATGTTTTCTAAAACAGAAGAATATGCCTGAAACAAAAACACACATTTGTTTCAAAGTTCACTGAGCAAACCTGCGCTTAACATCCAACCAGCATCTGTTCAGGTAAATATTTGCGGTTTGCTTTACACATTATTATTACAGTCGGAAGCTCAACTAAATCCATTCATTTCAATAAACCCGCCAAAATAAAGTCTGTTAGTATATAACCTATACATTATTCTTAGGGCTCTTCTCTGCAACAGAAACAAAGGGGTGATACTACTCTTATAAGTGTTGCGCCACACTGAGAAAACTACAAGTAAAATATGGTAAAACCAATTGCACAATACAACATTCTCAGTGTGTTTGTGTGCACCTCTGATTTGACTTCTGATTTGATGTATGCTGTACACGTTTTCCATGTTAGTGTGTCGCACAATAAAACAACGAAAAACTTCAGTTATTTGTGATGCATCATTCAGTCTTCTGCCTTCACCTGTATTAGGATTATGTTGTAGAGAAGCTCATATGTGTTGTATTTTCTGATGGCACAGTAGGGGAGCAGAACTTTGTGTCCTGAGGGATAAATCTATGGAGTCCATGCTTGACTTGTGTTATCCACTTTGGAAGCATGTTGCTGTGTCTGGATGGTCCTGTATGTGGTCTTTTGGCCGTTTGCAAAAGTTTTTGTATTTCTTTGGAAAATTTTGCCTAGTCTATTTGCATTAGCACATCTTTAGAATAGTAAAAATAATGATGGTGAAATGTGAACAGCATCTGGGAAAGTATCCAAGCCATACTTGAATGTTTTCCAGGCAGCATCCATATGATATTTCACAGTTTATCTTGGAAGTATTGACATACTGGAAAGTAACAGTGGTGGTGCCATTTTGAATTTTTAAGTAATTTATGCAGCAAAACTTTTCCAGGTCCTGGTCAGGAGGAGAACTCTCTCTAAGCTGATGTAAAGCTAATGCTGATGTGTACTCCAGCAGTGTGTTTATCTGGGTGCTACAACTCATCGGTGTCTTTCTGCTGGCCTTTGATGATGAGTGGAGCTGGACTGGATCAGCTCTGCTATAACCGGACACACCCATCCACCCCTTGACTTGATCCAATCTTGTATTTGTCAGTAACAAAGTGATGCAGAATGTCATAAAGCCACCATAGCCTGATCCACGTTGATGTCTCCTTTTCTATTCTGTTCAATTCTACAGTCATTTAGCAACCGGAAGCCAGTGAAGAGCGATTAGCAGTGGAGTGACATGAGCTCGTTTGGGTTGGTTGAAAACCAGACATGCTGCGGCATTCTGGATCATCTGCAGAGGTTTAACAGAGCATGCAGGCAGACCTGCCAGTAGGGAATGGCAGTAATCGATGTGTGAGATGACCAGAGCCTGAACCAGAAGCTGAGTCGTATGTTGTGTCAGGTACAGTCTGATTCTCTTGATGTTGTAGAGAGCATATCGACAGGTATGGGCAACTGAGGCAACATGGACCTTAAAGGTCAACTGGTCATTCATCATGACCCCAGTTGTCAGGCTTGACAAGTAAAGTATAGAAATTAGCCCAAAATACAGCATATTAGATTCCAAACAAGTTTACACAGACCAGGTTCTTGAAGACCTAGTGTTCTGTAGAAATGGGTTACAGATGTATAGATGCACAGATACTGTTCTGTTTTGACTAGCTGGTTCAGCTGGACCTTAAGAAGAGGAAGAAAAAAAACATCATAATAAATCAGTTCAAACTATCAAAATAGTTTTATTGTTGTGCCAAATATAAAAATATTTCCACTTACAGCATTACCGGGAACTTTAAAGGAATTTGAACTGCTGTGATATTTATAGTGGAAATAGACCAAGGCTTTGGGTGGCCTGCTTATCAGTTGTTAAACACAAACACCACCTTATGTGTCCATATTTTATACAGCTTTGCCTGATTTTCGAATGCACGGTGGCACAGTGGTTAGCACTGTGGCCTCACAGCAAGAAGGTCACTGGTTTGATCCTTGGCTGGGGAGGGGTTTGGTCAGTGGCCTTTCTGTGTGGAGTTTGCATGTTCTCCTCGTGTATGCGTGGGTTCTCTCCGGGTACTCCGGCTTCCTCCCACCATCCAAAGACATGCCTGTTAGGTTAATTGGTTACTCTAAATTGCCCCTAGGAATGAGTGTGAGCGTGAGTGGTTGTTCGTCTCTCTGTGTGGCCCTGCGATGGACTGGCGAGCTGTCCAGGGTGTACCCTGCCTGTCGCCCAAAGCCAGCTGGGATAGGCTCCAGCTTCCCTGCAACCCTGAATTGGATTAAGTGGTTTAGTGAATGAATGAATGGTGAGCCCTCCCGTGGACTCACCATCTGCGGGAGGAGCCGTAGGGGTCGGGTGCAATGTGAGCTGGGCGGCAGCAAGGGGCGGGGACCCTGGCGGTCCGATCCCCGGGTGCAGAAGCTGGCTCTAGGGACGTGGAACGTCACCTCTCTGGTGGGGAAGGAGCCTGAGCTTGTGCGCGAGGTTGAGCGGTTCCGACTAGATATAGTTGGACTCACCTCGACGCATGGCTTGGGCTCTGGAACCAGTACCCTCGAGAGGGGCTGGACCTTCTTCCACTCTGGAGTTGCTCATGGTGAGAGGCGCCGAGCAGGTGTGGGCATTCTCATCAGCCCCCAGCTTGGTGCCTGCACGTTGGGGTTTACCCCGGTGGATGAAAGGGTAGTTTCCCTCCGCCTCCGGGTGGGGGAACGGGTCCTGACTGTTGTCTGTGCTTATGCACCGAACAGCAGTTCAGAGTACCCACCCTTTCTGGAGTCCTTGGAGGGAGTGCTGGAGGGTGCTCCTTCTGGGGACTCCATTGTTCTGCTGGGGGACTTCACTGCTCACGTGGGCAATGACAGTGAGACCTGAAGGGGAGTGATTGGGAGGCATGGTCCCCCCCCTCTGAACCCAAATGGTGTTTTGTTATTGGACTTCTGTGCTCGTCATGTCTATAACGAACACCATGTTCCAGCATAAGAGTGTCCATATGTACACCTGGCATCAGGATTCCTTGGGCCGCAGTTCAATGATTGACTTTGTAGTCGTATCGTCGGACCTGCGGCCACATGCCTTGGACACTCGGGTGAAGAGGGGGGCGGAGCTGTCAACTGATCACCACCTGGTGGTGAGTTGGCTCAGATGGTGGGGGAGGAAGCCGGTCAGAGCTGGCAGGCCCAAACGTGTTGTGAGGGTCTGCTGGGAACGTCTGGCCGAGTCCCCTGTCAGAGCGAGCTTCAACTCCCACCTTCAGCAGAGCTTCGAACATGTCCCGAGTGAGGCGGCGGACATTGAGTCCGAATGGGCTGTGTTCCGTGCTTCTATTGCTGAGGCGGCCGGCCGGAGCTGTGGCTGTAAGGTAGTTGGTGCCTGTCGTGGCGGTAATCCCAGGACTCGTTGGTGGACACCAGCAGTGAGGGATGCTGTCAAGCTGAAGAAGGAGTCCTATTGGGCCTTCTTGGCCTGTGGGACTATGGAGGCAGCTGATGGGTACCGGCGGGCTAAGCGGCATGCGGCTTCGGCCGTTGCCGAGGCAAAAATTCGGGCATGGGAGGAGTTCGGCGAGGCCATGGAGAAAGACTTCCGGACGGCTTCGAGGAGATTCTGGTCCACCATCCGGCGGCTCAGGAGGGGGAAGCAGTGCTCCATCAATACTGTGTACAGTGGAGGTGGGGAGCTGCTGACCTCAACTCGGGACGTTGTGGGTCGGTGGAGGGAATACTTCGAAGACCTCCTCAATCCTACCAACACGTCTTCCCATGAGGGAGCAGAGCTGATGGACTCAGGGGTGGACTCTCCTATCTCTGGGGCTGAAGTCGCTGAGGTGGTCAAAAAGCTCCTTGGCGGCAAGGCCCCGGGGGTGGATGAGATCCGCCCGGAGTTCCTTAAGGCTCTGGATGCTGTGGGGCTGTCCTGGCTGACACGCCTCTGCAGCATCGCGTGGACATCGGGGGCAGTACCGCTGGATTGGCAGACTGGGGTGGTGGTCCCCCTTTTCAAGAAGGGGGACCGGAGGGTGTGTTCCAATTACAGGGGAATCACACTCCTCAGCCTCCCTGGTAAGGTCTATTCAGGGGTCCTGGAGAGGAGGGTCCGCCGGATAGTCGAATCCCGGATTGAGGAGGAGCAGTGTGGTTTTCGTCCTGGTCGCGGAACAGTGGACCAGCTCTATACCCTCTCTGGGGTCCTGGGGGGGGCATGGGAGTTTGCCCAACCAGTCTACATGTGCTTTGTGGACCTGGAGAAGGCATTCGACCGTGTCCCCCGGGGGCTCCTGTGGGGGGTACTCCGGGAGTATGGGGTACCGGACCCCCTTGTACGAGCTGTCCGGTCCCTGTACGACAGGTGTCAGAGCTTGGTCCGCATTGCCGGTAGTAAGTCGGATCCGTTTCCGGTGAGGGTTGGACTCCGCCAAGGCTGCCCTTTATCACCGATTCTGTTCATAACTTATATGGACAGAATTTCTAGGCGCAGCCGAGGTGTTGAGGGGATCCGACTTGGTGGCCTCAGGATTGGGTCCCTGCTTTTTGCAGATGACGTGGTCCTGTTGGCTTCATCTGGTCGTGATCTCCAGCTCTCGCTTGAGCGATTGAGTGTGAAGCGGCTGGGATGAGAATCAGCACCTCAAAATCTGAGACCATGGTCCTCAGCCGGAATAGGGTGGATTGCCCTCTCCGGGTCGGGGATCAGGTCCTGCCTCAAGTGGAGGAGTTTAAATATCTCGGGGTCTTGTTCACGAGTGAGGGAAGGATGGAGCGCGAGATCGACAGACGGATCGGTGCGGCGTCTGCAGTAATGCGGACTCTGCGCCGGGCTGTCGTGGTGAAGAAGGAGCTGAGCCAGAAGGCGAAGCTCTCGATTTACCAGTCGATCTACGTTCCTACCCTCACCTATGGTCATGAGCTGTGGGTCGTGACCGAAAGAACGAGATCTCGTATACAGGCGGCTGAAATGAGTTTCCTCCGCAGGGTGGCCGGGCTCTCCCTTAGAGATAGGGTGAGGAGCTCGGTCATCCGGGAGGGGCTCAGAGTAGAGCCGCTGCTCCTTTGCATCGAGAGGAACCAGTTGAGGTGGCTCGGGCATCTGGTCAGGATGCCTCCTGGACGCCTCCCTGGTGAGGTGTTCCAGGCACGTCCCTCTGGGAGGAGACCCCGGGGAAGACCCAGGACACGCTGGAGGGATTACATCTCTCGGCTGGCCTGGGAACGCCTCGGGATCCCCCCCGCAGAGTTGGCAAATGTGGCTGGGGAGAGGGAAGTCTGGGCTTCCCTGCTTAGGCTGCTGCCCCCGCGACCCGACCCCGGATAAGCGGCAGAAGATGGATGGATGGATGGATGAATGTCTGATTTTCACTGCTTTGTGATTACATAGTGGTTTTTCTTTTTTATTGTCTAAAGTGACTATGAAAACCATTTAAACACTTGGGAAATGAACAACCTGGGTAGATATTTTCTTATTAGGGCCCTCTCAAATGCAACAGTTCACTGCAGATCTTTTTGAATTTAGTAATTGATTTTATTTATCTATTTTTTCATAATTATTATCAAGAAATACAACAAAGCAAACTATTTGAAAACATGACCATGGGTGGCCTGACTATTACGGCCTTCTTTGCCAGTTCATGGTGTGTATTTTGTGTTGGCCTCCACAATGCACTCATCGTCATCATCCTCATTGTGTGGGTGTTCATCATGATCGCTGGAATGTTCTTTGTCAACGGAGAAAACTGGAATGAGGGGAGACTTTTTCCCTTTGACTGGTCAGAGGTATGCACTGATGCACATGCACACATGCTTATTAAATCACAAGAATGCAATCACATATAATGACACCTGGTTGTATTTTCTTTTATTTAAGCTGTAATTTCTTTGCCTCTAAGGTTTTCAAGCAGCAGTTTCTTGTTTAGGCTGGAAAAGTTTAACTATGTCTATCTTCTCAACTCTTTCTTCAAGTGTTAATACTGAAGGCTGTTTCTGAACTCCCAAAATAGTTGTTTGGTCAATATTACCTATTTTTGCCAAAACTAGATTGGAAGTTATAGTTCCTAAATATGGCAAAATGATGATATATGGTAGATAAAACTCTTGATCAAATGTTAAAACACAACAAATGTGCAACAAAACATACAAAAGAAACCTATAGCTGTATGTATAAAAGTATTTTATTGTAAAATACTTTGGCATGATACATGGAAAACTGGCCTATTTTCCAGCAGCTGCGTAAATGGACCCTGACAGTGGAAAAAAAAAAAGAAGAAAAAGGCAAGAGAGGAAAGAATAGTTATCTTCAAACAGCTTGCAATGTGCATTTTCACAAGTGGAGGTTCCACTACAACAGTGCAAAGCAAGGCTGAAAAACCGATCAGAGATGTAAAAGAATATGGTGTGATTACTCATTTCCACTGCTGAAGGTCAGAGGCGATGTTGTAGTATTATAGATGCAATCAAAGAAAGGTGTTGTAGGGTACTGTCCTAATAATCTTTATAACGAGGACTTTTTAAATCTCTGCAACATCAGATATCCCATCTACACATGTCCCTTCAATATGCATTACGGTTATTGAGACTTAACTACACTCTCAAAAATAGAGGTACAAGATAAGGACATTTCTGTACCTCTAGGTACATTTTAAAGAAATGTTCTCTCAAAAGTACAATACTGGTCTCTAAGAGACCAGAAGCAAACCTTCAGAGTACGAAAAAGGGTTCAAAGTGACATAAAGTACAAATTTGTACCATTTTAACGATAAGGGTACCTGCAGCATTGAAAAATGTTTGTCGTGACAAAAACTATTGTTAGCAGCAGTGCTTTAGGTGTGCCGGTATGCAGCGGTACGCAGTACCGGCACTTTTAAAGTCTATCCTTTTGCGTACCGGGACTATTTTTTACAGCGTATGGTGCATACTGGGACTTTTACCAGCTTTTCTTCAGCAATCAGTATACCCTCCTACGACTTCACCACATATTACAACTGATATTTGATGAGTTTATTTACAAAAATTTTAAAAAGTCGCTTCAAAAGAAATGTAGACGCACAACGCACGGTTTAGACGCACAACACTTGCTGTAGCCCACAATGTCAGTGTTTTGAGCTTTTGAAGATTATTTCTAGATTAAAGATAAGATAATATTGCTAAGTTGCATGGACCAGGCCTAATGCTGTGAAAAACATAAAAAACATAACTTGATAAGGTAAGGTTGAACTTGATAAGGTACAAAAGTAGACCAGAACTGAAGGGTATAGAAATGTCTCTCAAAAGAGTACACCCCCAGCGACAAGCATTTGTACCTTTTTAGGTACAAGCTGGTACCTCTATTTTTGAGTGTGTACCTCTCACTGTGTCTTAACATGCTATAATGTGTTCACTTATCACTTATTGCTTGTGGGACTTAAGGGAAATTTTTCATTTGTCACAAGTACATAAAAAGCAGTTCGAATTTATTCTACAACTGAATTACAGTTCATATATGGTTTAAATGTATTATAATCCAATTGATAGTAATGAGTAAAAAAAAAAAGACATGGTGTTAATTGTTTTACTAATCAGACAAGTCAGGTAATGTCAACTTGGTATTAGTCATAGTCCTCTAACATTAGTTTTAAAAAATGAGAGAAAAAAGTGCCAAAAAAACAAACAAACAAATAAAAACCCAACAAAAAAAAATCCTACAAGGTAAAAAGTTGCATTAGTCATTATTTTCTGACAAGCTAAATCACAGTACAATGCTGCTTGTGCACATTTTAAAAAATGACAAATGATATGTAAAAGCACGACAGAACTGTGACCTACAGCGAGAAGGTTCTCGGTTTTTGTCCTTTCTATGTGCAGTTTTTGCATATTGTCCCTGTACATACATGGGTGGTCTCCAGACATTAGATTTACACCCTAGAGGAGTAATTGTGAGTAGTTGTTTGTCTCTGTAATGGATGTAACCTGTGCAGGGTGTATAGGGTCTCTCCCCTCTAGCTGAGCTCAAGCTCCCTGAACCTGCACTAAAGTGGTTTATAAAAATAAAGAAAACGTCTTCCTGTATAATGACTTTGCAGCTCCTTTTTTTTTTCTTTTACCTAATTCCCTATTTTCCATGCATAATCAAATATGACTTTAACTTTGACCCATTTGAGTTGAATTGGTAAATACTTCAATTTATCCTATAATCCTATCCTATAATCATATAATCCTATATATCCTTAAATCAAATATAAAACAAACACGTGAAGTCTGGTTTATTTTCTGGTCACAATCCATGAATTCTCACTTGTGTTGGTTTACAGTTTCAATCAGCAAACAGGCCTTATGACAATTTATTAACAAGCTGGTTTGCACTTGCTGTTATTTCCGGTGGAGGTGACATGTAATGGGATGTCTGGACTGCATGTGAGTGTTTTCATTTGTTAAAAGCTTGGACACTTCTGTACATGCCTCCTGCGTTGGACAATTGCAACACTCATGACTAAGCAGGGCGAACCACAAGGTCTGCTTTGCAGCTGGAACTCATGAATCTGTCTTAGTCTTTTGCATTTTCACTCTCTTTTAGAAACACTATTTATCTAATACATATAAAAATCAAATGTCCTTTTAGCAACTGCAACTGCGTTTGCAGCATGCTGATTATTTTGAAAATGGGGGCTTCTGCTGCAGATGGACACAGTGCATCGTTCAGGTACATTTTGTTCTGTCAATTTCTTCACATCTTGTTTCTATATAGGACCTCGTGGTCTTTCTCCAGTATAATCATGCACAACCAGCATCACTCCCCATATTTCAAATCTTTTCAGCGATGTTTGTAATATTATATAATATTCTTCAAAACAAAAAAGTGATGAATCATACAGGAAGGGAAGTGAGGGATACATATATTTTGATTGTCTTTGTTCTTAGGAAGATATGAGGTGTGTATTTGATCTTGGTTTATTTTTGGAAGTCAGATAAATCAGACTTTAGAGAGCTTCTTCAGCCATCTCCACTGTCTGGCTTTGTTTCATGCAAGGTTACAGCTGGGCCAAGAATCTGATTTAATGTGACCAAATGCACCTGTTTCCAGTTTCACATGGTTGCATTAAAACCAAAAAGGTGTAAAATGTATTAATTACAGCTTCATGGGAAAAATACCTTTCTTATTTCTTTACCACTTAAAATGTCTTTACATCCTCTAACTTTTGTATTCATAATTGTTGTCAGTGATTTAAAACATCTAAAGTGAGGATTCTCAAACCCACTATAAATTCTGGGCTTGCACAGACAGCTTTGACCCCGCGCTGCAAGACAGTAGCTTACAGCCCAGCAGTCATGGCTCCTCTATTTTCAAGGAGCAGTGTGCTCCCACTATGGCTGGCAAAGAGGAGTGTGGATACTCTCTCAGTGACTAGAAAAGCTTTTCTCTGAGATTAATGGATTACTTTTAAAAAAAAATAAAAAAATATATATATATGTCTTTTTTTTCTTTTTTTTTTTAAAGACATATATTTCTTTCCCATCACGCTTGCCCTCCGCAGCTTCTTTTGTCTCTTTGTTCAGTGGCAACATTTTTGGGTTTCCATTGGGAAACCAATTCACTTGGATTCTGAGAATTTAGGAGGGGTCTTTGCAGTAGAAAAACAAAAAGGCATTTACTTATAGTCATTCCTATAGCAAGACTCTAGATAGATCTTTTTACCAAAGCACGTATAGGGTCTAATTGAAAAACGGTTATGGGAAGTGTAGTAAGTGTGTTCCCTTTGAACTGGGATTTTCTAAGCTAACAGCATGGCTGTAGTGTGCAGAGCTGAGTTCTATATGAAGCCTACCCACTGAAATTAAATTAGCTTTATTGTCAAATTTGGATGGGTTTAAACATTGATGTAATTGGTTGGCATTCCTGTTTGTCTATTGAGCTTCATTACAATTTGGTATTTTCATTATCACTGATGCTATGAAAAATGTCGTATAGAATGAAAACTGAAAAAGGGGAATAAGTTGGAGAAAACCAGCCTGATATAGTACATCAAAATGACCGAAGTCAGGCATCACATTCAGAGTAGCTAAAATCCCTGCCCAACCTCTGATTTCTCTGTCTGTGCTGCTCAAACAAGTAATCTAGAAATAAGTTTCTTTTCCGCATCTGAAAGTTAAACACATATCAGCAACAACCTATTCCAGCTGGGTGTTGATGAAATCTGCTCATAGTGCGACACTTTACTTTTACAAGTTGATAGTTCTTCATTCTTTGGTCCATTTCAACCAGTTTGCTGCAGGCTATTCATCCTCTGAAAATGTTTGCTGCTTGCCTCAGCAGAAAATGCTGGTTTACTGTGTCACACTTTGACATCCTCTGGCAGAGTTTTATGAACAACCATGGAACGTGCTCTGGGCTTAAAACCAGCTGCCAGTGCCAGATCCATATAGCAAGTCTTTGGTTTGTGCCACGTGGAAGATTCCAAGAACCTCAACCCAAATATTTCTGACACAGCTACAAGAGCAAAGTTTCACTTCTCCCCTTTTCCCTAATAGCACATATTTTCCTGGCCTCACCAACATCACATTGTTAACCCCTTCACTCTGCTTTCTGGGTTGTGAGATACATTGATGCAAAAATCACAAAATCTTGTATTCTTTCTGAATTACAGTATTTCTGCAATTTCAGCTGTACACAAGAAAACCTCTGTAAAGATAATTACACTTTCCTATATGGTTTTACAATTAAGTATTCATTGACCTCCTATAGAGATGTAATGGGGATCCCCGCCGACCCAGAAATTCAGCCACACATGCAGAGATTAGATCATAACAAGGAATGGTTTATTGAAACTTGGGGAGTCCAGAGGAAAAACAGGGAGCAGTTTGACAGAGTGGCAGGAGGTTCCTAAAACACTGTCAGATCCTTGATCCTGAAAAGGCTCCAGATGTAAGGCGGTGGAGACCCACAACACAAGGCATAATGATTAGACGGGCAAGGCCATGGGCAGGAAAAAACGCAATGAGGGGTCAGGCAAAAGGAAGTCCAAGGGATGTAACTGGGTCAATGCCAGAATTCTGGGGACTAGAGGAAAATCCTGGATAACAACAAGGTGAGTACTGATAACCATCTGGCATGGAAGTAGAAACAGGAGAGGGTTTAAGTAAGGCGAAGATGGTGTGAAATCAGGGAACTCAGGTGGAGCAGATGAGCTGAAGGAAGAAAAAGAGGTTCCTGCAGAGCATTGATCATGACGGATAAATCTGGAGGTAGAAATTTACAGAAAACTGCATGTCAGTGTTGAAACTTGCTATGCATGATGAAAGTCATTAGGCTCACATGTTATTCCACATGAAGATATACATCAATAAAATGAGTAATAAACTCATTAATAGCTTTTTCTGTCGTGATCCAGTACAACTATGAATGAATCATTTGCAGAATGATCTACACGTCCCGATCCTGAGTTAAAATGAGCCATTTTATCTTTATGTAAATATGATTATGTAAAACTACCAGGCCTGCTTTCATAAGATTTGGGGAAGAGATGGGGTATGAAGAAAGGGAAGAAGACATTTACCTTGGTTGAGCGAGATTTAAAACCATAATTTAAAATGAAAATGTGATGGCCTTGAGAGTGAAAAAGCCAAAACTAAATAAATAAAATGCATTTCAGTTCTCTAACTGATTCACAGACTTGCATCTGCTGAAAACATTTAAATCTTATTTAGTGAAATATGTTTTTATCATGAGGCACTGGTATGAGCTAACATACAAACATGAATCATTCTTCTTCTGAAAACAGCCCCCCCTACAATTGCACAACTTATTCCTGTTTGACTTTTTAAATACAATCATCTAATCATCTATTTATTCAGCATACATTAGATTGGTAACAACTTAACTCTTGGGACTTTTACATATAAACATCCAACTAACTCAGTACATGACCATCATTTTATTAATGTTAATTTCATTGGTTACTATTTTGATGTTTCTCAACAACCAGGCATGTGTTACCATATCCATATATTAAACATTAATATGTTTTACATCCTAGAGCCAAATGGCTGGCTTACTTATTCATACATTTGAGCAGCTTAAGCAAAATTTGCTTGAGTTTATAATGAAAAAAGAGCGACTCAAGATAAGTTTTTGCTCACGCCAAATAAGAAAATGTTCAAAGGGATTACAGTGCAAATATATAATACATATATTAAATAAGACAAGTGGAAGGATGCCCCAATGTGACCAGATGCTTTGCTATCGGGAAGTTGATCGGCTTGCATCTGCTCTTTGCTTTTACTTCGTTTGTTTGGGACAATAATAATACCAAAAAAGAATGAATCTTTATAACAGATTGTTGACCAGGTCGACATTGTTTGATCACCAGGCCCTGGATCCACCAGCAGCCACCAGGCCCTGGATCCACTACCAGATAACAGTTAGTAATATAGTAATAACAGTTAAATTATCCAAATTTCCAAACACACCATAATCTAGTGGGAGAGATGGCTCAGTCAGATTTACTTTCATGAAATTTACAAGTCACTGAAACTTTTGCTCTACTAAATGTGAGTGCAAGACATTTAAGGGGTTAAAAAGACAATATTGTAATAGGTAAAGGTTACCATTACCTGTTGGTAAAAAGGCACCAACAGGTCAAACCTAAATGTAATCAGAATTATGAAAGTAAATGCAACATATGTCTACATTTCTAACCATGAAATCTTTTAAGGTTTTTACATATACCCTAATTTGTTTTGTTGGAATTTAAATTGGAAATATATTACCAGATGTGATTTAAAAAAAAAAAAAAAAAAAAAAAAAAGAGTATTATCAAGTATTATGAAAGAGCAAAAATCAGAGAGTACTTTTGTGGGCCTATCAGCACACTTCTTTTACCGATGAACAAATGATCCTTTTAGATGATGACAGCATGCGCTGACTGATGAGACCCAGGAATAGTGAAAATAAGAAAAATGGGTAAACTGAGAATTTCTTGGTATCAAATAACTGTCTAACAACTGTATTTGTTTTAGTTGCTACATACTGTTGGATCGTCCAACTTGGCCCGCATCCTGTTTGTCAGGTTTGAGGCTGGCCAAAGTTTTAGCAGGCGCGGCTTTTCCGGTGACAAGATAGACATCCTGTCACGGTAGATCAGGGGTGTCCAGCTCTGGTGTTTGAGGGCTACAGTCCTGCAGATATTAGATGTCTCCCGGATCCAACACACTTGGTTCAAATTAAAGTCTCTCTTCAACAGCTTGTTGTCAAGTTCTACTCGAACATGTTCACCCACTCGTCTGATTCAGGCCTGCTGCAGCAGGAAACATCAAAACCTGAAGGATAGTGGCCCTTGAGGACTGACTTTGGTCACCCCTTTGGTAGATGGTTCTACTCCAGCTTCATTAAAGAGGAAACTCCCAAAATCACCAACTGAACTATGGACTTAATAGCATGTTAACTGTACAGTTGACCATATTTCTAATCAAGCATCCATCCAGCATAGTGGATGTGTGCTATATTTACGTCACTAAACACAACCTGTTTTTAAAAGAGGAGTATGAATTAAGTATGTGTTAAAATGTGTCTTAAAATCGATTAATAAACTGAAATACTATGACAGCAACGGTCATGCAATCGCAGTTGTGCTTATTTGTTATGCACATAAGCAAGCAAGTGGTGTAGAAGTGTTTTATTTATGAAACAGAACAATCTTCCAACAATGTCTGTAGAAAATGGGTATCTAAAAACACAAGTATACAAAAAAAAAACACATTTACATTTTGTGCATGGTAAACTTTCAAGACAATGTACAAGATGGAAACCAAACAGAAGAACATGACTCGTGCAGATTGATGATTATCATGTCCTTGACCCTCATTTTACAGTCTCACTAAGTCTACAGAGACTGATATCTGGAAGCTTTCCCACCAACACTGTAAAGTTTCACAACATCCATTACTGATACTTAGAACTAACATATGAATGAAAAAGTATTTGTATAAAATGTTTCACCACATCTCATCTTTGTGACATTGACACAGAGACAAGCTCACAGATGATCCTCATATTCTCAGGTGAAGTTATTTTCTGCACAACCCTGGATTCACGCCTGATCAGGTACTTAAGAACAAAAAGTGTAGCAGCCATTTTAGACTAATGACCCTTGATAATGTCTTACAGACACGAAATAGGGGCAATCAAAGGTATTACATCACTACCTAAGTGACATACCCCTCTGAAAACCTGACAAACAAAATAAATGCTTTCTGTCACCTTCATAAACATCTGCTTTGTTTGTAGATGTCAACATTTTTTCAACAGTTCCTCTGAAAGATTAGAAAAACTAACAAGTAAAAGAAGTGCACAACATTAATAATCCCGCAGTACTGTAATGCGTTATCTTGACGTATGTGATATTCAGTTATATGCGTCAGTGTAAACAAATAAATAAATTATTTACAAACTAGAAAAAAAAAAAGAAATGCAAACAAACAGAACAGGCTGAGCTTAAATAATTTACAAAAGAAATTATAGTACAGACTTAGTATAAACATCTTTGGCACTGTTGAAATTGTTCACCCAAGCTCTCCATTAAAAACACATTCAGGATGAGAAGGATGAGGAGAAATAGTCAAGGATTAAATGTTTAGGGTTTTGGTTATAATTTATGTATGTCAGAGGCAGTATAAGCAGCTGTTCTGCTAAACAGACAAGTAACAGGACATTAAGAAGTTTCAGCGAGTGGGAAACTGTAGGGAATCCCATACAGCATGTAAGTGGTTGCACAATGACTTTAAAATGTAGAATAGTTGCATTAGTTACAATATTCAGCACAGGCTTTTTAAAACAGGTTCACTGTCATCAGGCTTTCGCTCTCAGCATGGGAAATGTGGATAAATCACCAGGAAAACTGAAATCTGCCATGACAAAAAATCTTAGTCAATAGATCGATGCAAAGTAACATGAGTATGCAAAGTCCTATTTGAGTTGAAATGGCTTCAGCAGTGGTGTCATAATTACTTGGAGTGATTCTTGTCTTTTGCCCTCGGATGTTTTCCTGCCCAACTTCATTCAATTATCTGCCAAAAGAGAAAATATCCTCCATGAAGACCACATTCAGGAACAATACTGTTAGGGATTCTCAGTCAAAAGTGCAGGGTGCAGGAACAAAGTGTGCAGTGGAAGCATTAATAAAAGCATGTGACTGAGAAAAACAACAAAAAGGCAGGCTTATTTTCCACTGTTTAGCACTCAGCAGAAGATCTCAAGTCCTTGGACACAAGGCCTTACACAATGCATCTGAGGCATTGTAGATGGGCAAGCTAACAAGCAGAAACATAGCATGATTTTAGTGCTTCAGACAGCACAAAACAAAGCCCTTCTCATCTTTACCTTGTAAAGACTGTTGGAAACTCCGGCTTATCTGAGGTTTGGAAAAAATGTTGAAGGTTTAAAGATTTTACCACATACATTAAACATGGAGAGAACTTTCTCTCCCATTGTCTGATCTTTGTATAGCACATATGTCAACACAGGCAAACCTAATTATATACTATGTGCGGTACAGAACAAAAACACACATTATGACAGTCCTACATGGATGTGGACATCAATGTCTAGGCTAAGTTGAACCGAAGAGGAGAAATTACATGTAAAATTTGTTTATATATATATATATATATATATATATATATATATATATATATATATATATATATATATATATATATATATATATATATATATATATATATATATATATATATATATATATATATATATATATGTATAAAAAATCCATAAGGCTCAGCAAATAGGTAGATTGCAGTATGTAATTATTTATTTTTTGAAGGGGTAGGAACAAATAAGTTTTTATCTCTATAGCCCTTTTTTAGACATAGTATTTGGGGACATTTGTATTATGTGTGTACATGTATGAAAAATCAGGACAATGACAACATGTACATGCTTTTTTTTTTTTTTTTTTTTTTTTTTTTTTACTTTTGTACATAAAAGCTTCAATGTACAAAGAAAAAAAAATCTTATATGCTTCATAGTAGCATGTAACATTTCACATATATACACACACACTTGATATTTTCCTTTCAAGAAAACAGAAATGTTTGTGGGTCTGACTTACCTCTACACTCATACTTGAGGTCGGAGAAGAAAACCAACTCTTGCGAGAAGACGAACAAACCTAGCCTGCCACCGGCAAATGTCTTGTCATAAACTGGTCCTGAGTCAGCCATGATCTGCTTGCCCTCATAGACCACAACCCTGCACAACACAAGCATTTACATGAACTGTTTTTATGATCTTTCACTGAAGTTGGATATAAACTGGATGGATAGATGGAGTTGCCTACCTAATAAAGCCAGTCTTTGGTCTGTGGATGAGATGCCATCTATATGCTGTGTAATCCTTCCAACCAATGTTTTTGGGGTCATGCCACAGAGTGCGCACCTATGTAAAACATAATACTGAAGACTGACGCATCCTTTAAAAGTGACTGCATAGCATTCAGACTGTAGCCCACCTGGCCTTGAGTGTTGCCCGTGTGCCACAAAGCGTTCCTCAGATTTTCTCCGGTGCCCGTGGTTGAGTTTACAACTTTGAGTGAAACACCTGAGATGCCAAAAGCTTTGGAGGGCTTGTCCTCCCAGTATGTCTGTGTGATCTGCTTCCACATCACAACATAAAAGCGCCCACTTGACTGGTATCCAAAAACAAAGCCGGCATAGTCGTCATCTCTGTCTGTGTTCACATACATTGTTCCACTAAAGTCCACTGCACTGAACTCATCAAAACCTGTGATGGTGTATAGAAAAAGTTTTGTACGGTCAAGCAGTTTTAAAAAAGCATTGTTAACATGAAATGGATGTTTTTAGAGTCAAAATGTAGCACTGTGGTACTTACCTACTGCAATACCCGGATCAGAGTTAGCGGTCTGAACCAGCTCTTTGCCTTGGTGTCTGACCACCCAGTTGGGATCAATTTGAGTGGTTCCCTTGGGATCCAAGTGGACCATTTGGAACTTCCTAAAGTCTGTTACACTAATGGCATTATTCTCAGGACACACATCGAGGATATCTGGGATGTTATCATTGTCAAAGTCATCCTTGCAGGCATCTCCTCTTCCATCCCCTGTTTATAAAAAACAAGGCATAATGATAGGATTGACCTAAATTTGCTTACTACATTGTAGGTTGCAAAATATTTGTCAGCATATGGGAGTGTTGTAATACTCCCACTGCAGAGATTGTTGAGGAGAACTTCCAAGTTCATATGAAAAATGAATGGAAAATAAGAATTCCTCCTGAGAAACTAACTTTAATAGCTTTGCCATTGTTGCTAAAGCAAATCAGCCATTTTTTCATGCATTGACAGCTTCCTCTGATACTTCTTACAATGTTAAACCTGAAGTCTATTAAAATTAGAAAGCAGGCCAGGAACTCAGGGAGGAAAGAATGCAATAAGACCACTGCCTGGAAGTACCTAGCTCCCTCTTGTCACTAGCTTTGTTGTTGTACAAGGCGCTGAAATGATTCTATCAAATAAACACTATCTGACAAGCTATGAAGAATGTGAAAACATCATGTTCAGGACTCTTCATCTGTGCTCTGCTTCCAGATCCAAACAGCTGCACAAACTCCAGGTAGCCTACATATATTGTGCACTGTGGATTAATCAGCCTTAGAGAAATAAAAACTTCACAACCTGGCTTCTGCCCTCCTGGCTAGCTCATTAAAGTCATGCAGGATGACATCATCCGTACCAACCCGTTGGTGACTCTTTCCACTGTCAACATATTTCACACCTGCTGCACTGAAATGAATTGCTAAACATTTGGGAGAAGGCAAAACTTCACTGAGTAATGAGTGCAAACAGAGAAGAGAGCATTTTAGCAAGGAAAGAAAAAATACTGGATGATACAAATCTTGCCCTATATGGAAAGAAACATTATAGCCTGAATATGTCTCTTCAGCAACTTGCATTTGTCAATTTGTTACAAATACAGCCTTTAACTTATGTTAAAAAAAACCTAGTTTTATTTTAGCAAATAACCTCTAGTACTCCCCACATTTTTGTATTCATATTTTATGAAGTTCCTCTATGAGCAGACATTTATGTTAAACAACAGCAGGTGGATTCATCCATGATTCAGAAGCACGCAGTTTACATCCACCTTAAGGTTTGCATGAAATCAAATGAATTATCAAAAGGTTTCTAATTATTCATCTTGTACAACACAAAACTTACATGGACAGTCTTTCATCCAATATTTTGTAGGTATACTTAATGGTATTCCAGAAGTTGCAATTTCCTGAAAATTAATTATAAACTGGGATTTTGGGAGGGAGTGGCTGACAGCAAGTTGGTCCCTCATGAGAACTTCGGGTGCATTCACATCAGAATAGTCCACTAGACTCGGCCCGATTGGGGACTCGGCTCACTTCTAGGGGGGTGTATCCATTCAGACCAAGATTGCATTCACACTGCACTTTGGTCAAACGTGCCAAACCTTTACAATAATATATCCCCATTCCCACCAAAGGTGGCGCTGCACTAGTATTTAGCAAAAGAGAGGACAAGACCTGCATGAAGAAAACTGTTGCAAGTTAAACATGGAGCACAAAACTATCGCTGTTTGGGGTTTTTATTTTGTCTTATGCAAATATTCTGCAGAAATACACTGCAACATTGACCGCAGTATGAACAACAGATGAGGTAGATGCCTAATAACACAATCGCTATGTATTTACCCGCAATGCAATGCTACGTCAAATGCAGGCAGTGACTTTTTTTTAAAAGTCCGCTTCCTGTATTTGGTCTGCTTGAAACGGGCTCAGACCTGCGTTTGTAGGTGGACCGAGTTCACTTCTTTGGTCCAAATCAGAATTTTTTTGGTGCATTCACAGCTCTGCAAATGAAGTGGACTTTCTGAACAAATGGACTCTGATTCGAATCAAAAAGGCTGATGTGAATGTGCCCTAAAAGTGCTACGTCCTTACCATCAGAGTCCAGCTGGTCTGCATTGGGTGTTAGTCTGCAGTTGTCCTTATCATCAGGTATACCATCATCATCATCATCATAGTCACATGCGTCTCCTTTGCCATCCTTATCATGGTCCGCCTGGTTGGCGTTGGCCACGTAGGGACAGTTGTCTAAATTGTTCTGATGACCATCTTCATCGATGTCCTGGTTATTGTCACACTGATCTCCAACCAGGTCATTGTCAACATCAGTCTGTTGATTAATACAGATGTTAGTATCAACACTTCATGCACCAACTGTACTGGTATGAATCATTATGTGCAGTAAGGCACAACCTGGTCAGGGTTATGAAGCAATGGACAGTTATCACACTGGTCACCAACTCCATCCATATCAGTGTCCTTCTGGTCAGTGTTGTACACATAGGGGCAGTTGTCATTTTCATTTAGAATTTCTGAGAGGAATTGAAAAAAAAATCAATGAAGTTTGGATTAAGATTTGAGTTAGAGATTTATTAGTTGATTGCCTTATATGTCTGATTCAAGTAGGGTTAGTTTACCATCTCCATCAATGTCCACTGCACAGGCATCCCCTTCTCCATTGTGGTCTGTGTCTATTTGAGCAGGGTTGTGTTCATAGGGGCAGTTGTCACAGCGGTCTCCAACTTCATCTTTGTCAAAATCAAACTGGCGAGGATTATAAAGGAGGGGACAGTTGTCCTGTGGCAGAAAGAAGACTTATTTGGTAGGTGTTTAACATCTGGTAGGCCTATGTGATTAAAGAAGGAGTAATTTGCAGAAGTAGATTTCAACTCTGGGAATAATACTCAAACCGTTTTCTGTTAAAGTGTTGATTAAAATATGAGTCTCTTTAACTCTCCACAGTGCAACAGAGGTAGATGCAGTGCTAGAAATCACATAGAAAACAAACTGCTGGCAAATGACACATCCATATGTTTCTTATCAGGAAGCTCCCTAGAAAAAGATTCCCCGACACCTGAGCTGTTTCTGCAACAAGTATTTCAGTGTTTGCCAGTAATTAGTAGCTACAGCATTTACCATTTCAATATTCTAAGATTGTAGAATAAAGCCTTTATTAAAAAAAAAAAACAAAAAACAAGCAAGATGCCATATTTACATGTCAAAATTTCTGACAGAAGGGCTTTTTATTTTTGCTCAAACAATTTTGGAGATAACTTTGAGAAACCGTTTTTCTTTTAGACAGCACATCTGGAAAAGAACTGTATCTTCTTCCTTACATAACCTGACCTTTAAAGATGTGCTCTAAACTGATTTGTTGAGCTTTTGTAAAGAATGTTTCTACAGTAAACCTGAACTTTTAGTTCATCTAAAACACGTAATACTCTTTTTTCATACATTTGTGACAAACATTTCCCCACCCTTTCATCCAGAATTCCATCATTGTCGTCATCTTTGTCACAAGCGTCTCCTTGGCCATCTTTGTCAAAGTCTTCTTGTCCAGAGTTTGGGAGGTTAGGGCAGTTATCCTGAAATATTACCAAGATGTTTTGAAGTTTTCCCAGTAAAGTCTGTATTCATTGCAGAATGAGCAGTCAAACGTAGCTTACCTTTTTGCAGTGATATGTGCTGTTGGCACCACACACGAGGTTCTGATTAGGCCATCCATCCAAGTCGGAGTCTTCACCGCAGATGAAGCCATCCCCAGCGTAACCAGTACGACACTCACACTTGTACATGGGGTCGCTGAAGTGGCTGATATAGATGCATTCTGCATATTTGTGACAGCTGTGGGTTTTATCCTTACATGGGTTCTCTGGCTCACACACCTAAAGTAACAGAGAGGAGCAACAGGACTGTTCACATTTACCATTGAAAGCACTGGATCTGACCTTTTATCTTAATAAAAGGATAAAAGACAGCCTTCCATAGCTTTATTATCGGTCCTAGATATATATCTTTTTTTGTTGTCAGTTCTTGATGACATGTTAAACTCAAAACAGCACTCATGGAAGCTGTCTTTGTAGAGGGCCCCTTTAACTGAGGGCTTCTTCAAATCAAGGTGATGGGTTAAGGGAGGAATTCTAGGAAGAGCCAGAGCAATGGGGACTTCTAGGCACAGTTGATTTTATGAGATCCTATTTGATGCCATCATAGATCCAATTATGATCGACTGCAGAACCTTTTCTGGAGTCCAAGGTATTCACAGCTGCCACTCATTACCAGAGGATGAACCTATCTGCGATGCGGATGCCACACCATGAGATCATGGAGCCGAAAATGACAGCAAGATTGGCCTTTGATCAAAGCTGTGAAACTGAGCTTTTTAATGCCAACAATGAGACAAATCCCTTTTCCTCGAGTCCATTAGTAAAACTGGGACATCAACTAACAGACAAGCAGCTGCACTGGCTGAAGAGTTGCAAAATAGTCCACAAGGAATGTCAAGCAAGACGACACACATCAAATTTTCAGATTTCCAGGAACTCAGAGAATTTAGTGATCATGAAAAAGAAGAAAACAGCCCCAGTTTACTGTGACATACATACATGACATCTGATATTACCTTGCATTACAGTAAACGTGTAGCCGTTAGGATCTCATCTAATTTTTGTTGGATGTAAAAACTGTCATCTATTCGGCATCTACAAGTCAAAGAGCTGTCTCAACCTGTACAACATATGTTTGTTATTAGGTGTTATCCCACCCTCTTCCTTCTCCTTCAGCAAGCAGCAGGAGAAGGAAGCCAGGATCTGGGTCAAAATGAGAAAATTCATATATGATGGCCTAGGGCTTCCCCTCCAATACTATAGAAATGAGGCTCCTAAATCATCCAAACTGCTGCTTCAGTCATGTATAAATGTTTATCTGACATGCAAAATTCCACACAGCTGCTTTTGAAAATTTGCCAGGAGCTGCAGGTCGACAATCCATCTCTTACTGGATATTGTTCTCACTTCTTCAAGAAAGACACTGCATGAATGGGACAGAATAAAAGTAAGAACAACTCACTTGTTTGTTCCGTTTGGCAGCCTCCACACCCATACCGAAAGGCTGGGTGCCCTTGTAGCGCTTTGGACAGGGTAGGCAATGGAAACCTGGATCGGTGTTGATGCAGCGCTGTGCTCCACCCACTTTGTAGCAAACATCGGACACCATGTCACACTGTGAGGAAAAAAAAAACACATCAGGAAAAATGAAAAGACATGAAATATTAGGTGTCAAAATGTGTGGCTTATGCATACATAAAAAGATGTGAGTTTCACCTCATTAATATCCTCACAGTGGGTTCCATTTCCACGAAAACCAGCAGGACATGGACCACATTCCCATGACCCGTCAGCAGAGCTGCTACAATCCACTCCCCCAAAGCAAGGGTTGGACAGGCAGCCATCTATGAGGAGAGTTATAGGACAAGAACAAGGAAAACAAGGAAAATTGTTGTAAACATTAACATATCAGTCTAGTTTGTCATCTTACAAACTACATTTTAACCTATGTTTTTCTCTATTCCAACAACCAAACTATAAACCAAACTGTAGCCCCAAACTATTGTGGCATTAATATTAACCGACTAATGACCCAGCTCTAGTGTATGGTGGTAGAATAATAGCTGACAGTCTCGTGGGGAAAAAAAGTGTGAATTAAAGCAATAACTGTAAAAAAAATAATAATAATTTTTTAAATGAACCAAAATAGTAGCTCAACCTACAGTCCAATGTTGTTGCATTCAATTTAAAGTACCAGTTATGTTGACTGATGCTCACCAATGGGACATTCCTTCTTGTTGCAGCTGTCACTGTCACTGGCCTCCCCAAGGCACCTCTTGCCACCATATTGAGGTTTAGGGCTGTTGCACTCACGCGAGCGAGTTTTGATTCCTCCTCCACATGTTGCTGAACATGTTGCCCATGGAGACCACGGCCCCCAACTCCCATCGACTGAAAAGAGTCGTTCAAAAGATCTTCAGAACATTTCTTTTTTTTTTTTTTTTTTTTAAATGTTTTTTCAATTTCCAAATCTTGCAGACTAAAATCTCTGAAAACGTTAGAGATCATCAGTAAGACCATCCTATTAAAGTAAGGGCATGCCACCAAGACCCATAGATGAGACAAGGAGTGCATTGATCAGAGGTAGCAAATAAACCATGCAACCCTGCAACAGCAGTCTGGAGTTTCTGACAATAAAATACATAAATAGATAAATAAAGCCAAACATGTAGATGAGTGTATTTCTGCTAAATAAATATCTGTAACATTCTGAAAACTAAAAAAGTTGTAAATCTATCACCCCAAACAACACAATCACTTCAGCGAAGCATGGTGGGGGCAGTATCATGATTGCAACACCTAGGAAATGGGATTGAGGGATTCTGGTTTGGGACTCAAGATGAGCAAAGTCTTTCGGAACACCTGATTCAGCCAGATACCATTACAAACAATTCAGTAATTTAAAATAGTCTGGTCAAATGTCACACTTCAATATGACTGAGAATCTGAGGTGTGACCTAAAACCTACTGTAGATTAGAGGAAATAGAAAAGTTTTGATTTGAAAAATGGATTAATACTTCAAGATAAAACACGCTGAGCTGAAGTTTGTTGATATTTCTTCAAAGACTGACAAGAGCTCATTATAAAGCTCATGCAGAATGTTGCCTGAGGAAACCGTCGGACACATGCCACTTTTACATAAATGCTGCTTTTGAGGAATCCTCTCTGTAGCTGAGAAACTCACTTGGACATGGCTTGGCAGTGCAGCTCTGGGTCTCTCTCCCACTTCCCTCGCAGTCCTTGCCCCCCAGCTGTGGCACAGGAGCATTGCAGTGGCGTATCCTTGTGATCTGTCCTTCTCCACAGGTCACTGAGCAAGATGACCAAGGTGACCACAAACTCCACCCTCCGTCCTGGCGAACTGGGTGTGAAACATCCAGCATATCAGGCAGGCAATACCAAAACAGATATGTCATGTGCCATCCTCTTGGTTTCTATTTAGTTAAATGATGACAGACATGCATATTTTGCAGAAGGAAAGACAGTAAAACAGCCATTTTCTACAAGTAAACACTGTCTGGTGTTGGCGACCATTGTTTCAGTTTCAGAGATGACCAAAGAGGATTGCGCCAGTATTTATGTCATTGTGGGGAAACTATCTCCTAGTGGTTAGACTGATTCAGTCACTCACACAGATCCCCTGTAATATTAGCTGCAAGTAAAAACAAATGGTGATCCAACAAATACCCAATTCATCACTTGGGCCTCCAACTCAAATCTAGCAAAATCCCCACACTTCACATTAAGTACAACCGATTATAAATCCGTTAATATTTTATATTTTTGCACAAAAGGCAGTGGTGAGTCATCGGATTGTGGAACACCCTCTGAGTCTGTGATTTATTTGGATTTAACTTTGACTGGGCACACCCCACAATCCGACCATGAGATCCAGCTCTTTACTCACATTCAGTCACACTGTGATGCATCCGGATTTACAGAGGCATGAACTCAGTGTTTTGCACTTTTGAAAGATCTCATCCCATATTTAACCGAGTTATGCCGACTTCTTCTATTGATCCATTATTTTCCACCCTGCCATGTCTCATCCAAATGTTTGCTTTAGATTACTGTCAGCAGCAACACTACTATATCAACTAATCTAGACAACATCAGTTATTTAAAAAAAACATGTCCTCACCACGGCTGTCGCATTTGCCCAGGCTGCACTTGCGTGTCTGAATAGACGGTCCAGTGCAGGGGTTGCTGGTTGCATCACATGAACGCCCTCTTTGTTGAGTTCCTATCCCACAAGTGACGGTGCACTCTGTCCATTCTGACCAGGGGGACCAGCCATCTTCGCTGTCTTTAGCTGGAAGAAGCCACATTATCATCCTTTTTTGCACAAGAACCTTCACCACATAAAAGAAAAAATGCAAACAATGATAAAAGTATTGGAAAAAAAAAAAAAAGAATATGACTGTTTATTCTTTATGGTGGCCTGTTTATCAAATGACATCATCTGCATAACCCTTAGAGGCCATTTTTAGCGTCAATAAATATGCGGTTCCCTCCCACAGGCAAAGTGACTGCAAGAATAGTGGTGTTAAAGTTTAACATGCACAGAATATTGTTTTTATGGCACATCACAGTATTTATTTAAAAAAAGTAAACACAAGCATGAGGAGTTTTTGACTACTTACGCATGCATACAGGGCAGCACTCTCCATCAATAAAAGAGGGGCTAGCACAGGCCACTGGTGGGCATG
This sequence comes from Telmatherina bonti, assembly GCF_933228915.1. Classification (NCBI taxonomy): domain Eukaryota; kingdom Metazoa; phylum Chordata; class Actinopteri; order Atheriniformes; family Telmatherinidae; genus Telmatherina; species Telmatherina bonti. Next base: position 23,276,592 of record NC_136629.1, on the reverse strand, counting down.
TAATTTGATGACACACAATCTTGGACTCCTGCAAATATCAATGAATGTTATAAAAATATCAGGGTCATTAACATCCACAGTGAATTTGCATAATTCCACATGACTTAGCAGTACCTGGCAGGTACATTTAGTGCAGCTGTCTACAACCCAGTCTTCCTTGTCCTCAAAAAGGCGGCCGTCCTGCCAGCACATGTTTTTCTCTTTAGAGTCCTTCATTCTCCCGAGGGCCTCCTTCATGACTGTGTTCTCCTCTGTCTGAGCCACACAGCAACAGATTAGCAGTTAGGAGGAGATCAGTCAGAAATGATTAGGACACACTCATGCCGTGATAAAGCAATATTGCCACTGGCGGGCAGAGTGATTTCACTGCCGACAGGCTGTTTTTTTTATTTTTAGGAGCACGTGAGAGGTTACTTTTCAGCTGGTAGTGAGAGAAAGAACATCGGCTGCTCCTGCAGAACAGTCATCCTGTCGTGCTGTTGTGGATGAAAGTATTATCAGTCTAAACTCAATCAACTTAAAAAGTTTCTTAACTGGGAGGGACTTTAATACTTTGCCCTTTTTTTAAGACATTTAAAGTCTCTACAGCTTTGTTGCCTTCAGGAAAACAGACCACTGAAAGTGCTGCTAAGTTACTCATGTTACAACCTTCAACTAACTTGGAAACCGGGGGACCTCTGGCTGGACTCCTCAACACTTGGGAGCCGTCAGTCGATAAGCTGCTGCCAAAAATTTGTCTGACTAAGTGTGTGAATGTCCGAATAGGGAAACATCAGTGTGCAGCGCGAGTTTAGGACACCACTCGGTCTGGAAGAGCCTCAGGGACCCTTCTCATACCAGTCTCTCTTTTTTTTTTTTTCTTTTCTTTTCTTTTTCCCCCAAGGTTCATGCCCAGACTCTCTTATTGCTGGGAGGCTCCCAGAGGAAACACACAAGCTGTTTAAACAAAGCCAGACATTACACTGGACCCACTCGCTGCCAGGGGAACACTTCCTATATCCACATGTAACATGTCATAAAATCTGTCTGACTCATGCTGCCACAGATAGCAAGAGTCAAATGGGTTCAGCCATCACAGGCCACTCTATAAACAGACCTGTGGCTGCTTACCGTTTGCTTTCAAACCAATGTAGGTTACCTAGTAACCCAATTCAAACTTCTTAGTTTCTGGCTGTTGAACAAAGCTTTGTCATTTATTCCAAAATGCAAAATTCCTTCCCTTATTCGAAGACATTCATCACAGAAATTGGACCGTAAAAAACAGCAAAACAGGCAGTAGCTTCTCTTAAACAAACACAAGTCAGGATTAGGTTTGATTTACACAACTTTCATGAGAAACAGTCAGTTAACCACATTTGTCATTTTTACAACTTACTACTTTTTGCAAGCCGTCAATAAGGTTACTGACGACAATTCTAAGGCCTTTGAGCTCCTGGAACATGGTGCTAAGTTCCTCACAGGAGCGTTCACACGTATCTGCACCCAGGTCATCTGTCTTCTGACCTATACTGTTTGTCGTGATGGAAGCTGGTACATCCACCACTTTTGTGCTCCCACTCACAGCATTGGCATCATCTGGAAGAGAGGCAAAAAACACATAACCACTCGAGGAGGAGTTGAGACAAAAGCAGTGAATGAATCAACAACACAAACCAGCGATGGAAAGACTATGATGACTGTAACATAAGCACTCTGATGAAGGGACTGAGTGATTTCCTGTTTTCCTGTAGCAGGCTAAACGATCACAACTTTGTAGTAAATGCAATGTTTGCTACCTTCCCAAAACCAGATGTACAGTCAGCGACTATGTTTGATTTTAAAATGTATCTGTCTGAAATGATGATAGTAAATCTTTCAGCAAGAGATGAGAGCAGGGCACTGCTTTAGCACACATCTGGCTGTTCCTTTTTGTGATGGAAAAAGCGACAACAACAACCATAAATCTACCTGTACTTTAAAAGAGAGGACACTTACAACAAGCTGGGGTGACCACACTGAGATATTTACAAAGAATCTATCAAACTGGTCCTTAAACCTCATTAGTCACTAGGGGTACCTCTATCTCAATTAGTATGTGAAAATCACTGAGCTACAGCCTTTCTCATCCATTACTAACATTTTACTTAAGTGCCCACTGTGGAAAAGAGCACAGTCTTTAACTACAGGGGTTGTTTGACAGGCTAAATGTTAAGTTTTCTTTGCACAATCAACACATCTGGAGCAGGAAGTCCAGCCAAGGGTAACGTGTCTACCAGCTGTGATCTTTGCACAACACAAGCAGGCAAAAAATACAAGTCACGCAGCAGGACAGGGCAGCTTTTGTGGGTGGAGTTTGCAGTGAACCTTGTGACATAACAACGATCCACATTCCCTCACTTTACCCCATCATTTTACACTCAATCTGCATCCCAAATTATTGAACTGCATCAGCGTAGGATTTAAGAAAAATAATCATACATAAGACACACATTTATGGAATGCCTGTCATTCAGCCGAGGCACAGAGCGTTTCTGCAACCGGTTTGGACCTAGCTATGTAAATTGGTGAAGATTTATAGCAGACTGGGGACTCTAAATCAAGAAGTCATCCAAATTGCCCAGTGATGTTCCACTATGTTTTATTTCCTCTTCAGTCTGCTGGAATCATTCAAATCTCCAGAGAGCTCGTCTGTAAAAGCATTTACACATTTCTCTCTCCCTGATAGACATTTTCTGTTTTGTCAACGTACACAGACGAAAGAATTACAAATAAAATTTAAAAAAATTTCAAAAAAGACCTAAAAGCCGCACTAATTTGAGAGCTGCTTATTAATGTCCAATGTGACACTTTTTACGAGTGTGGGTTGTACGGGTTTATGGGTGGCTTTTGGCATTAAAACCTCTCCCAGCCTAGAAGCTCAACCTGTACCAGCTAGAACGCAGACAATTTCTGGGCTTTGGCGACATTTGTTAAACAAATAAACTCTTTGCAGCTGGATTTCAGCACTTCGTGCAGTAACAAAAATGCAGCACTGCGTAACTGCAACACCGCACGCTGCGTATGGATTCAGTTTGTCACAGCATATCAGACTCAAGGTTTCAAGATCTAATGACTTTTTTATTTTACTTTTTACAGAAGATGGTCATGAGCAGATTTACTTGGATATCTATATTGTAGCTGCTCTTTGTGTGATCCCTGTTGGGGGTCATGAAGCCCTTCTTCATGCGAGCACAACTTCAACTGAGAAAAGCAACCCAATCATCCAATTTATGACCTCACTGACGGCATGTGTGTGTATGTGTGAGCAGCTGGAATTAAAAGCTCTGTACTCTGCAGTATAGCCCTCACTCTCCCTTTTCTATTTTCTTTCCCAGGGTATTATTCCAAATCTACTGCCAATGGAAATAAATGTAAGCATCTGTATCTCCTTTTGTTCACTTCTGAAACTCCAGCCACTGCATCCACACTGCTGTTTCTGGAAACATGAAGCAACGGTGGGGAGATCTAGCGGCGTATCAAATCTGCAAGCTTTCTGACCCAATTTCACAAAAGAAGGAGGTAAATACATACAGAAGGTGTCAAGAGGCAATCTAAAACTATTTGCTGTGGTTATACTTAACAAAAGACAGACACTGTTTGTTGGGAGTTTGCATGAGAAAGAGTTTCCAAATCACATCTGCAAGGTATCAAACTTGAAACAGTTCATAAATATAATTAGTTTGACTCATCTTCAGGGTTGTGATAATCGCATGAAGTAGAAATAGTTTCCACTCCTCGGGCATTTCAGAGATGTTTGGATAAGCGCTGTTTTAAGTAGCTTTTATAACAACATCGCTCCATGAGAAAAACTCCAGTCTCACCTTTCTTATCGAACTTGCAGTCTCTGCTCAGGAGGATATCTTCCACTGATGTGTCAAAGATAAACTGCACATTCTGCAGAAGGCCCTGTTAAGAAAATGTGGTTACTATCTTTGTTAGATGTTGGGTACAAATTCAAAGAATTTTAATTCAAACAATTTCATTCTCCAGTGAGGAAAGTTATTCTTGATCTCATATCATCACCCTCAACTTTACACAAAAAAAGGGATGTTTAAAGTCTAAATACGGAGTGTTTTCTACACAATAAGGCCAGAGCAACACAGAACAACTCAGCTATATCCTGGGAAAGAACCTTGTTAGTCTTTACTCTTCGGTAATTATTATTTAAACTGAGCTGTCATCACAAGCTAAGTAAGGACCTTGATGTTGTGTACTTTTTAAGTGACAAATACTGGAAAGAAATTCTCCAGATTCTAGGGAATCTTTGACCATTTACCACAATGACTTAGTCTCTCTCTTACCCTAAAGTGGTTCTCTCGAATTGATCCTTTAGCAACATACAGGCGGCTTCCCTCATCCCGCAGATGCTCATAGAATGGCTCTTCCAGGACGATGTTGTCTATGAGGCTGCAGCCCACATACAGGTCTGCATTCTCCCCATGAACATGGAGAATGACATTCTTCCACTGTGAGTCAGACAGGTCCACATCCTCAAAGGAGATCACATTCTGTGAGCCATCCATCCAGTATATGAGGTCCAGAGTGTTGGCACGTCCATTGGACACAATCTCAAACTGCCGTCTGCCATCGGGACCCTCCAGACCGATCAGAGTGCCCCGCGTGCCGCGGTCCTGGCGGATAGTGGCCACGAACACAAAGCCTTCATTGTTTTGGATCTGATGCAGCATTTGTTTTAGTGTAAGGGGATTTACTGAGGGCAGCTGGTCAAAGCGGATGAAGCGGTAGGCAGGGGCATCAGAGTTTGGGCCCCGGAACTGTTTGGCCCCCAGAGTCCTGCGTGTGATGTGGCTGATTTCAAACAAGTCAAATGTATCTCCTTCTGGCTCTCCATCTATGTATCAGATTATGAAGAATGAAAATGGAAAGTTGAGTCACTTTAGAGAAACAGAAAAGATTGTGAGCCTCAGAAAAAGAAAATCAGATTTAGTTTAGGTTCCATACCCCTTTAAAATGCTGTTAAAAAATGAACACTAATTTCTGAGAATGACAGAAATCTACTCACCTTGAGGGGCTGCTGGGTTGACTATAGACAGGAGCAACAAGAAGAGGCTTCTCCTGAGTATCATCTCCTTCACAAAACAAAGAAATTGTCTTTTAGATTCCTATTTTTTCTTTTCCCTCCTTTTTCTTTTTTCCCCCGACATCCACAGGCAGATGCTGATGCTGCACTACAGCCTAAGTTATGACTATTATAAACGGTAAGGAAGAGTAGGCTAATGCGTCCTGACAAGGCTACAATACAGGCTAAAACAAACAATGCAACTTTAAATAAACTATACAAAAAGCAAAAGGCTTTGTTTTGCATGTTAGTAACCATGAAGGCATACAATTAACCAGTAAAGGATGAATGAAGCACAACTTACCTGCACAATTTAATTGGTTTAACAGTTCTAACTAATATCCGGTAACAATAAAACAGCACAAAAAAACAAACACAAATCGGGGGGGGGGGGGGGAAGACAGAAAACGACTAAAAAGATGCTTGATGGTTTGAGTCAAGGATAAAAATGAATGGGGAAATGTATGTTCCAGCAACCCCTCTGTGGAAAAAAAAAAGTTTAAATCCACTTTGTTTCAGCACATCCACAGTCTGCAGGACCGGAGGCGCAACAGTGGCGGCGCTCCCTCCTCCTCCGTCTTTTATACAGAGGCTGGCGGAGAGCCTGTCAGTCACAGCCTGGCGGCTACCAACGGCTTGTGGTCAGTTGTTAAAACACAAAGTTACATAATTATCTTCCGATTGCGTAGTTTTCTTATTCGCGCTTGCAGACTGAGCTTGGCTGGGTGGAGGACACGTGGTCCCTCCTCCCCCTTTTCTCCCACCTTGACGTCCCCTCACCACCGCTTCCACCTTCCAACTGGGTCTGCAGCTGAGTCACTTTCTCTGCGGGAGACGTGGGTTGATTTTCTCAGGCCAAGTGGATCCTCACAACTGATTACAGCTGAAATTAAATGCAGTTTGTTTTTTTTAAATTTTTATTTATTTATTTTTATTGGTGGGTGCCAGTCCTCCCAACAAAGTTGTCAGTATTTTCCAGCAGCCTGAGGGGTTTGTAATATGCTAGACTCACTTCACACATGTTTAGAACTGTTTATGTTCATGGTTACATTAAAAAAAACTATATATATTAGTATCTCAAATCCTACTCAAGTCTGTAATGAGACACAAAAATTACACATGAAAATCCACAATGTTCTTTTTTTTTTGTCCAAAAGAGGGGTGGGCTTTCATTAAAGACATGATAGAAACAGGAGTGAACTATTTGTCCGTCATAGATGAACATAACGATGCTCGCTGCTGATAAAAGTAGTCTGCAGTGGTCAGAGTTTGTCGGATTAAACTTTTCAGGGGTTTCATGGCACGTCAATTATTTTGGATCTGGTTGCATTCTCTAATTGGATAGATAAACAAAACCTTTTTAACCAATGCATGCATCCACGTTGAGTTGTTTCCACAGATTTAGTCATTTTCTTCAGCCCACGTTTTGTTTGCATTATAGAACCAAATAATGAAGCTTTAGGAGAAGATGAAACACAACTAGTATTAACTAGTTTTAAAAAGTCTACTTTGGCATCCTCAGCACCATGTCTGCCGCATCCAGAATATCCAGTTGTTTTATCAATGCAAAGTTGTTAACTACAAGAATTAAAAGAACAGATTGCAAGAATTTCATGTCAGGTTTGTTATAGTGTCATAAGCAGGATGAAGAGCACACATATCCCTCAAAACGATCAGGTTTCCATCCTTTTGAAAATGGTTTTTAAGATTTTCTGGTTATGTTTGACCTCATCACAATCCATAACACAGCACAGATTCATAGACAGGCAGACATGTTGACTCCCCGATTAATGCTACAAATACCAGAAATCTGGAAGAGCAATGAAACAAAGGTGATTGATGTCAGTTAAGTTGATAAACAACTGTAGTTTCCAGTTCTCCCCTCCAGGCCCTGACTTCATCATGGAAGTTTATGTGTTTTTATCACACACACACACACACACACACACACACACACACACACACACACACACACACACACACACACACAAAGGTTCAGTGTGACTCAGGACCACAATCCAACAGAACAAACCTGGCACTTAAAATGTTTAAAGTACTGAGAAGAGAAGGAGAAAGTGACAGATGAAACATCGCACAGCCTTTGTGGAAAACAGTTTTATTATTGAATGGTAAAAATACAATATGTACATATATACCATATAAATGATCTTAAGTTTGTGAATTTTTTCTGCAACTATTCCTTTAATGTTGATCATGCCAAAAGCTGAGTAATGCCAATGAAATAAATTTGGCTAAGATGACTGGCATTGTAAAATATGCTTGCATAATCTCCCAAAAGAGATGACAGCTCACTTTGCATGACAATTGAAGTATTCTGTTCAGTATGAACATAAGTCTCTAAAAAAATGCAGCATTTGCTCCAAATGTTACTGTCATCATTATTATGTTCTTAAGGCACTGAAATATAGGCTGCTTTCAGCTTGCTTGTGCCCACACCATCACTGGTTTTGCTGCTCTAAAGCCACAGAGGCTTGTTTCCTTTCATGTGTATTCCGTATAGTTTTTTGCATGGTCACTTGTAGTTTTCATTAAAGTTTGTGTGTAAGTAGGCAAAAGTTCATAGTCTGTAGAGAATCAAGCTAACCCCTTTCCTGTAATAGGCAGTACTGGACAGTTGGAAAATTGGGGCATGACGTGCCTGAAGTGGAATGGTGAAGGCTGCCTGTTCAGAAGGATGCTGAGAATGTAAAAGACACATAGAAGATTTAAGAATTTATAATTGCACCAAAAGGGAATAAAAAAAAAATAAATAAATAAATTAAAAAAAAAAAATAAATAAATAAATAAATATATATATATATATATATATATATATATATATATATATATATATATATATACATATATATATATATATATGTATATATATATGTATATATATATATATATATATATATATATATATGTATATATATATATATGTGTGTGTATATATAAAATTTTACACAAAAACATCATAAATATATAAAATTATATATATATATATATATATATATATATATATATATATATATATATATTTATATATATATATATATATATATATATATATATATATTTATATATATTTATATATATATATATATATATATATATATATATATATATATATATATATATATATATATATATATATATATATATATATAAAATTTTACACAGAAACATCAAGTTTTTATCATGCCATGAAGCACCTTATTAGGAGTGATAGATCTTTAGAGTAATAAATTGGAATATTCCACGGAAAATATTTGCTCATTTTAAATTTGATTCTAATAACTTGAGTAAAATGAAAAAGACAGAAACAACGTCTAAATCTTTTGACTACACTGTAGTCATCGGACCATCATCATTGGGGTTTCACTGATGAAATGTTGTAAATAAAGATTTAGCATTGAGCAGGACAGTCTGCCAGTGTTTCTTTGTCTCCCTCCTCACTCTTCTTGCTCAGTCAGATATGGTTAATATTCCTCTCAAAACACAAGAATATCACAAACAAAATCAAAAGAAAAACGTTGCAAGAGCCATGTTTACCACTGTGTAGCATTTCAGTCTGCCAACATCTGGTACCTGAGGAAACAAGCTGTTGAACCTTTGAGAGAAGAATGTTCCATTTTTTATGTACGGTTTTATGTTTAGCAGTCCTGGGTCATCTTTGTTCGAGTTTATATTTTATGATGGATCAAATATGTTCAGCTTGTGAACTGTTTGGATCACAGCATGACCAATGACGCACCTGGACTTTTCTGCTAAATAATAAGTGCAGTATGCTGTTTAGCATGATCTTGCAGACACAAGCATGATCTTTCTTGAAGAAGACATCACTTGGATAGGAACATATGTTGCCCTCAAACCTACACATACCTTTCAGAACTGATGTTTTATATATTTCCAGATGTGCAAGTTGCCAGTTCCATAGACTTTAAAGCAATCCCATACCACCAGAGGTGCAGGCTTTTAAACTGAGCATAGTTATCAAGCTGGATTGTGTCTTTCCTCTGTGATTAACAGGACAGGGCAGGCATAACCTCCCAGAAAAATGTCTAATTTTGATTAGTCTGACCACAGAAGAGTTTTCCACTTTGTCTCTGTCCATCTTTAACCAGTTTTGTTCTTGAAGAGACAGCAGCATTTCTTGTCAATGTTTTTCATGTAGCTTCTTGTGTGCATAGGAGAGCTTTGACCTACATTTGTGGATGGCGCGGTAGTTTTTCTGAGCTCATGCAATACTTTTTGTGAAAAAAATCATGTTTGTTTTTAATAGTGTTGTGTTGGGGCCCAAACGTCACTGACATCCAATAATGTTTCTGGCTGTGTCCCTTCTATAAGGAAATATCTACAGATTCTGGCATTTTTTAAAAAGAATTTATGTTGTGTGAATAAATGAATATTCGAGTCTTCACCATTTCATTTTAAGGAACACGATTCTCAGATTTTTCCAGTTTGTAGATGCTGTTTTAATACATTACTGAACCTGTGCCCATATTTCCTTTTTAGCAACTCAACCTGTCATAGACCATCTTTTTACACTCAATAATGTCACTAAATTATCCAACTGGTCTCAAAATGTTCCTCTGGCTGTTTCTTTTTAATTCCACTTTTCAGCCTGTTGCCCCTGTCCCAACTGTTTTGAGATGTTTAAGAATAATATTTGGTAAAGTTTTTAAGACAGGTTTGAATAGGCTGATTAGCTAAAGCTGCCTTACTCAAATTAGTGCCCAGCAAATACAGCAAATACTACCATGACTTAGTATTTAAACTGTTACTATTACCTGTAACATTTCACAACAATCTCATGACATTTTATAGAGGCCTAACATTAAAAATAGACACTTGTTGACTGTAGGTATTGAAAATAAATAAATAAATGAACAACTTCCTTTCAAAACATCACCAGCAGAAATAAACTGAGAAGACAGCCACATACCCTGACCATTTAGGATTACTTGACTGCAGGGGAGGGATGTAGAGACATAACACACAATAAAGGAGGATATTTTAAGAGAAACAAGCATACAGGAAAAATCTCACAAAGGCATCAATGCATGGAGATAAATAAAACAGAACAAATGACAGGAGAGGTGTTTAGTATATCAATAGTAGGAAACCAGGAATGGTTTGTAGCAGCCTAATCAATCGGTTTTCAGAGCTACCTTAGCCAGAAGAAAAAACTAATTTTATCAAACAAGACAGTTTTGAGCCTAATATTATAGTAGTTTGGTGATTTATTAAACTCAAACTGAGAACTGGCTCCAAAGAAGAGGAGCCTGATACAGTAGCTGAAGGCTACTTGCCTGTATTGTGTATTACTGGTAAAGCATCTTAGAGCACTGCCTGGGGGTGAATAGATGTTGTTTAGCCAAAAACAATAGTGTGCTTCAATCACTGCTTTGGAAAACCGGAAGATTTTTTCCCAGAAATAGTTCTCAAGGGATAAAAAAAAAAGAGGAAAGAATAAAGGCAACGGTTAATTTCCTTTAACATCTAAAATATCTGTGTTGTCTAAAAATCAGGAAGTTGTGATCTTATTTCATTGCATACAGCCTTTCAAGATGTGTTGGATTGTCACAGGTAGTACTTTACAACACCCAGGTCACTCAACAGGGTGCTCATTTTACAGGAGAGAGCTCCCTAAATTATTCTTATAAGGCACTTGAGAAGTCAGTGGGGGAACAAGAAAACTGTGGAAAACTTTCAAGCAGAAAAGCACACAATATTAATCCCCACATTGCAACACCACAAGACCTTGACTCTGACTTTTCAGCTTTCCAGGAAATTTCTATTGGCTCATGACAGGCTAATGCCATCTGTTTGTCATTCTTAACTATCTTCATGAGGGTGACTATAATCAAAGATCTTAAGGTCATCTGAAGGAGAACCAGTATCACCAACCCTGCAATGTAGATATAAATAGAAATGATTTTTGAGATTTTCACATTTCCTTTCCAGTGTCCATTTCCAGTTTTAATGTAAAAAGAAAAGGGCAAAAATATTTTGGCTTGAATACAATGGGCTGACCACCGGGTCTGGGTGTAGCCTGCCCCTTGCTTATAGCTGCTGGGACAGGCTCCAGAGCCTGCATTCGAATATAAAATGGGGTGATAGCATTAGCATTAAAGCATTGAAGGGGAATTGTCAATGTTCATTTTACTCTTTTCACAAAGTTTCACACGTGACATTTGTTGGGTGGGACTTGTTGACACATATCTGTAAATTAAACAAATCCAACATTTCCTGTGGAATATTGTACTTGTGAATAATGGTGAATGGACCTTTGCTTATATAGCACTTTTCCAGTCATGTTGAACACTGTAAGCACTTTACACTACATATCATTTTTAACTTTAATAGGTACTTGGACCTTCCACCTGAGCTGCAGCCTTTTTAGTAGCCTTTCATTATTATTTTAATTTAGTGAAAGAACTGAGAGAACAAAATAAGCTGCTTCTTTTCAGCATCTAAATCAGCCAGACATTTATGTGTTCAGCAGATGTCCTGAGTGGACAGGTGAACAGAGGGAATCTTGTTACTCTCTTTGTTGTCTATAGGACCATGTGAGAGCTCCTTAATGCCATCTTTGGGTTGTTTGTGAGGGTTTAAACACTGCCAGCTTCATGCAGCATAGCTTATGACAGTGATAAAATCAGACTTTTTATCATTCAGGATGCGGAGACTCTGGAGCTGCTGGAGCTGATCGTATACCAAAAGCCCCAAATAACAATCTGAAAGAAAATGTTGGGGTTTAAATCTCATATTCAAATAATTATGAAAAAAGTGTATGAAATGGGGAAAAATGTTAGTAATAGTATTTTCCCAAATTAGCTAAATTATACTTAGCAACATTTAGGTTATCAGGTAGGTGATTACTTTAGAGTAATTGCTTCCAATCTCTTTCTCACAGTTGCATTTTCATTTCTGAGACGCAATCATTTCCTAATGACTTCCAGATTTTCATTTTTCCTTTTTGCACTTGGAGTTACAGCAGACATGTTCTGAATAAATTTACCCAAAGTTATTTGGGTTAATATTGGAGAAACTGCATGCAGGCATGAACTAGAAATTAGGGCAAACAATGAGAAGCCAACAGTAAGACTAATGTGTATGCACTGGAAAGAACTACGAACAGTGTTGTGTGAGAGGGTGAACAAAGTGAGAGGGAGATCTCTTCAGTGTAGAGGAGAGGAGGAGGAGGAGCTCTGGCCTTGGGTCCCTGGGCACAGAAGGTGCTGCAGCATAGCTGAAGCTCCACTGCCTATACAAATTCATTCTGCATTGTTGTTGCTCATTGAGGCACACTAAACAGGGTCACGTTTAAGTCAATAATTATGTTTAAGCACAACATCTGTTTAAGAACAAATCTTCTTGGGCCTGGGCCAGAAAAAAATGTGCATTCACTCCAGCACTTATTCTGTTTCACTACATTTCAGAGGTTGGATTACATGTGATACTTTTTATGACTCTATTTATTTGACAATTACAGTTTACAGCTACCTTGCAGATCTCTATTACTAATTGCTTTATTTGACTTCAGTTTGATGTTTATGTTCTTATATGCTAAACCGTTTCACTGTGTTTTCAATGTCCTTTTTTAATGCCTCTTTTGCACCCTGCTGTCATGTATTTAATGTTTTATGGAAATCATATATGAAATGTCCTATACAGGTAAGTGCACTTTCCCTTTCCTTTCACCCTTGTTTCATTTGCAGTAGGCTACTTTCTATTGGTGGAAAAAGAAAATACACTCCTGTTGGCTTTGCTAACACCAGGTTGTAAGCGTGTTGCTACTAAAGATGATTTTACTCCCTGATTAGTTAGTGGCTTCATAAACACCGTAATGTAAAGAAATAATCAACAACTGAATAGATTGTTAACCGATTCATTTTTCCTGTTTTAATGGAGTAAGATGATGATGGTCCAGATGTAAAAGAAGTTCTGGTTGGACAAAACATTGTGCATTTTACTTGCACTCAGAAGTAGTGTCTTTGTATTTCAATATTTACTTATTTTTGTTCTCGACATGAATTTGTTTTTTTTGTCATTTTGACTGGGAGTTGCCTTAAAACATAATGACGTGATCCACGTGTACTTGTGGTAACGTGTGATTTAGGCATTTTCTCGAGTATGACACAATTTATATTTGTAATTTATTAGAGGTGTACTGTCACCACTTTCATCAGCGGAGGTTTATATAATGTTGCTGTCCTCATGAGCAAATGCTTGAATGAATGAACAAACAAACAAATGAACATATGAATGAATGAATGGATGGATGGATGAATGAATGAATGAATGATTGAATGGGGGAAGGGTAAAAGTAAATGATCAGTCAGTATTTATTAATATTGTAGGATCAGTTTATTGTACCTCGACAAGATTTATCGATAACAGTCAGAGTTCACAATGCAAGAGCAAACTGAAACAATCATCTTTAGTTAAAAAAAGACATTTTTTTAAGAATAAAAAAAAAAAAGATTAAAAAAAGAACTGAAATGTGTTGAGAAGAGAATGTTCCGTGTGTCAGATTTTGGTACAAAAGCACAGTAGAAAACACTGAGGATAGGTGCTGTTAGCGGGAATGTTATGTTCCAGAGGGAGAATTTCCTGCTCATTATTGACTCCAGGTTTTGTTGCTGGCATCTTCCTCCTGTCTGTACACCGAAAGGTTGAAGGATTCATGGGAAATTATTGTGATGCAGCCATTTCATTGTAAAAACCAGTGTGATGATTTTGAGACATTTGCCTTGCTTTTCATAACGGGGTGTGTAAACCTGGCACAGCATGAAATGGAGCTCTGGCATATACAAGGTTATTTCTCAAAGCTAAGTTAGTCAGGCAGGTGGTAACCATGGTCAGTTGGAAACCACACAACCAGAAAACAAAGTTTAAGCAAAAGATGACACATGATATATGAAAGTTTTTATGTTTCCTACTTTGATGTGATTTCCAACCCTGCCAGCACTAAACACAAGCTGCAACTTTGATCAAACCATTCTCTCTAAAGCTTTTCTTGCACTTTCAATTGTCTTGTACATGAAAAGTGCAACACAAATACACTTACTTTGCCTTTTCTACTTGTCCATTTTACAGCAAAGCTAAAAGATGAACAACCAAAGCTAAGTTTTACTGTATTATTTAAAAAATCAGACACCAGAATCTTCAACAAGTTACTTATAGAGACATACCTACACAACTAATACAACTACACACTGAAGTAGAGCTCAGCCACATGTGCTGTTAATTCCCAAGCTAAGTTAACATGATTAAAGAGGGAAACATAAAATTACCTCTTTGAGGAAATAAATTCAGTCATAAAACTAAGGAATTTGCTAATGGCTGATGTTGATGCTGATACATTATCTTTGTTCAGTGAAAGATCTGAGTTAAGCTTGATGAAGTGAGCTAATGCTTCAGAGAAAATATGCAGACATGATGGTTTAGACTCACATGCCAAACTATCATCTTATCTACCCTTGCACCTCGGCTTAATGGAGCTGATGAAGTCGTTACCTCATAACGAACCCGGGGAAAGACGGAACTTGGAAAACCAAATTTCAGAAAATGTAATAAAAACTCCCAACAATGCAGAATGAGATCAAACTGGTGATTTTAGAAACTCAACAGAGTTCCTAAAAGGCCACAGCTTAACTCTACATCCTGGAAGCTCATGCTCCTGTTTTTCCCATTTCCCCCACAAACTTCACAAGGGTCTTGTGTTAACACCAGAATGCTTATGCCTTGTTCCCTTGATGACACCCTATGCCACTAATCTGTGTTCCCGTCGACATCTGCACACAGCAGCGTGAATTGCTCAGGACCAAGTTAAGTGAGAAGACATGGATTTTCCTGTTTGAATACCTTTTGTAGATGCAACTGGATATTTCAGTAACATGTATAACTCTGCAGTTTATCAGTCATTAATGTTTGTCATTCTTGAGTCATGCAGAGTTACTGATCACCGGACATATACATACACAAGTAAATGCTTAAATCAAATCAAATCAAACTTTATTTCTTGAGCACTTTTCATGCCTCAGGCAACACAAAGTGCTTTACAGGATAAAATCAAGTCATAAGGATTAAAACAAACAGTGGATAAAAAGGCATTTAAAAATAATAGACACAAGCTCTTTCCACACACTCACACAAGGACATAGAGCAAATAACCCCCCCACACCCACCCACCCACATTCCCCGAAAAACATCATTCCCTGAATACTGTCTCTTTAACTGAATTCTGGTTAATAAAACAACTAAAAACATCAAGTACATGATAAATGAACCAAAGCGAGAAGCATCTCTTTTAAAAAGTGATAAATCCACTAATCAGTAGTTTAACTTCTGTGACATTGTAAGTACAATGTGAGTTAATACAGTAGCATTGCATTTATAAACACTATAAAATGTGTGCAGTTGATCAGACAGTGGGTCTGTTTGGATTTTGCACTCGTCTACTCAAATTTACCCACTGCACAGTATTTGCCTCAAAGAGACTAATATGTGGATGAAGGTGGACAGCTGTTTATACATTTTGGACACCACTTGCATGTAGTACTGCTACATAATTATGCCCCATTTATAACTGTAACTGGTTCTTACACAAACACCAGAACATCTGCACCACATTTGAGGCTGTAGACACCAAAACGTTGCTATTTTTCACTGGTTACGGTTGCAGTAAACAAACCTCTCCACATGTGACACACACACACACACACACACACACACACACACACACACACACACAAGACTTAATAACGTGTAACTTTATTTACATTTTTTTTCACTGCATCTGCCTGCTTGGTGGGAGCTGACATCTTGGAGCTAAAATACACAGCACGCTGTTAGTGGTCACCAGTTGACAGAAAACAGGGTACCAAATATGATGGGTTAAACTAACTCATGGACATTAGTTTGTGACACAAAGCACTAACGCACTATTTACTGGAAGAAAGTTACAACAGAGATATGTTCTTTTTAAAGTAAGCTTCATGTTTTGAGCAACTGAACCTCATCATTCAATGCCCAACTATGCACTTTTACCTCCTTAATTCGGCCATTTCCAGATGTTTTTTAAAGTAAACCTCGGACAGCATTATTTTTCTTGTAAGTATATGTATAAATATTTTCCCCGTTCAAAACCTGATAATGTCATGTCAACATTATTGTGTAGCATTTTGAGACAATTACCATGACAGTGATAGTTAATAAGAGTCTTATATCATATTTAACTTGGCTTTTCATATAAAAAAAATATACACAAACTTACTAATCACAGCACATTTGCTTTTACAATTTGTAAAGTCAAATCAGAAAGAAGATACCAGTGTTTTATTTTTACACGGTGGCATGAGTATTACCTTGGTAGAGTTCTTTGTCTATTAAGGCTATGTGCTGTGGAACAGCAACTTGCAGCATAACAAAGTTGGTAAATTTGGCAAGAAAATGAAAGACTAAGCAAGTCTAGTGGTTTGCCCACTAGTCTTTAGGCCAACTTGGACACTGAGTGTTCCAGATGCTTTTGTTATGTCTTTCAGTGTGATTCACTAAAAGTGTCAAAATTATTGACCATGTGTATAGAAGCAAATGGATACAATGCACATGTATTGCCCCATTGTTTCAGTTTCATTCCTTTGCTGCTGTCACCTTCACCTTTAGCAGCCAGATATTACTTGGAAGAGATGCATCTGAGAGCACAAATATGTCCATGAAGTCGAAGCTGTTGTGTTCAAGCAATGTTGTTTGTGCAAAAAGATCTGTCCGCATGCAATTGTATATATATTTATGTGATTAGATATATTCTATACCTGTTGGTGCAAGACATTTTGTGGATGGAATGCGACAAATAAAGATGTATTTTATTCAGTCTGTCTTCCAACTGTATATTCTGTAAACACTTATTTCTGACCAGTCATCAATGTCATTTTTCATGAAGCCATACTGTACTTCAATATCAGATGATGCTGCAACAAAAACGTCAGTAAGGGTTCAGTAACACTAGTCTAATAACACAATTGATCTACAACTTAAAAACTCCTTTTATGCTATATTAAAGAATTTTAAGGTGTCAAAGTTATCATGGACTGCAGGTTGTGGTTTTAAAGCTTTTGTTTTTCTGTTCTATTTGTCATTTTATTTTGTGTTAGGCTACTCCCCTTGTGTGCTCTATATATGTCAGCTCATCTGGGTTTAATTCGGTAACTCCATTCATCTCTTTTGTGTTGTCCTCTGTGTATTTACACTCCTAGGTTGTTTTCTAATAAAAACAAGCTTACCTGGAATGGTTCAAAAAGCCTTATGGAATTCAAGAAATCGTTCTGTAAAGATGAATAAATAAATAAATAAAATTGACAAGAAAGAAGAAGAAAATACCCTGGTAGAAAATTACCTGGACATTTTTCCATGAATTGTATGGATACATCAGTCATTCCAAAAATGGAAAATTCTGCACTTCCACAGTACATGCACTGATGCACCCATGAGCATCTCTGTTAATCCTAAAAATTCTGTCTTATCACCATCATAATACATTTATGGAATGTTATGACACTGAACCAAAAGAGACAATATTTTAACCAAAATAAAATATCTACTTGAATTTGTAAAACATGACTGAATTTCATTTATTCAAGATCAGTTTTGGGGTTTTTATCCAGCATTATTCTAATTCCCAGTGAAACATATATTCTCCTTGAGATTTCAGTGTGGGCACATTTTACTGTCTTTGACTAAATCTATCTTTATTTTACATTAACTTGGCAACCTGTTTCCTTTATGTGATTGGTTGAACATTAAACACTTAAAATGTGCACATATTCTTCTCTTCTTCCTCAGAGTTCATGAAAACAAAAGAGCACAGATCCACAGAGGTCTTTAGGGAACCATTAAACTGCACGTGCCTCATGATGTATGTCTTATATCATGAGTGAATGGCCAAACTGCAGACAAGCTTGTGGACTACCAAACCCCTCTGCTCAGTCACACAGGCCTGCAGAAAACTGTTGCGTATATGAGTTTTGGATGATACTGAGATGAAAAAGAAATTATTTAATTCAGTGTTCTGAATTTAAAGAAACTAAACTAAACTTTTAATCTTTCTTTAAATATAAAGAAAACTAAGTAACTGACAATGTGGTGCTTTTACCGCCTTTTTACACATGTGGCCATTGGTCTGGCCATCACAGTATTAATTCTTTGTATTATGACATAAGTGATATGACGGGGTAGGAAGGGAGTAAACAACAACAACAACAAAAAAAAAAGCCTATGGATGGACCTGCATCCAGTTGGATGTCCACTAGCATCTTCCTACAGTGTCCTCTACTGATTTCATGCTTGTGTTGTTCTCACTCATATGTAAGTCGCTTTGGATAAAAGCGTCTGCTTAATGACTGTAGAATAGAATAGAATAGAATAGAATAGAATAGAATAGAATAGAATAGAATAGAATAGATATAGAAGAACACTGTAAAGAAACAGTATTTCACTGTATGATAATGGGATGTTAAATATGGGCTTCTTTTTTTTTTTTTTTTAACCAATATCCAATATATCAATTTTGTCCAACCAATATTGATATTTTTGGAGCAAGTTGTGCCAAACAAAAATATAGGGAAAACTATCGTTATGCTGATTATATCGCACATCTCTAGTTTAAAGTTCCCATAAATGGTAAGACTCGTTAAAAAAATGCATTATAGAGTATTTTCTAATAATTTATTTAAAAGTGACAAACTCTACAATGCCATTGAGAATACCTGTAAATCTTAAAGTGGAACTATTATGTGCCTTTCAGGCTAATTTATTTTTATTTCTGAGCCCAGAAGGGCTGGGTTTGATCGAGTTATTGTCACAAATCGCTTTATTTATTTCAGACCGACCCTCTCCGTAGGCTGTCAGATCAGCCTGCAGGCAAAACGAGTGGATTGAGACTCTTCTGCATTAAGCCCCGCCTCCCGCCACCGCGCTACATCGGGAGCGCGCACCACAACTGCTTTCGCCGTCATTGTAACATCTCATAAACAGAAGGATTAGGCTAATATGAACTCAAAAAAAAAAAAAAAAAAAATACAATGTCAACACATAGCATACAGCCCTACATGTTGGAACCTGAATCAGACCCTGAAAACAAAGTGGAAAACAGCAACCCACAACAAGGAATGCAGCAGGATGTCTCTCTTTGGTAAACTCACCAGCCACCGTTCGAAATAACTTTATCTGACGTTTTCCACCCGCCTGATGTATTTGTACACGCCCTTGTTAACCAGTAGAAGATAACCAATCACCGAACCTTATGCCCCGGGACGTCGCAAGGATTTTGAAGTAGAAAAAAAACTCTAAAACGACGCGTTTTTCGTTGCCATGGAAACCGAACGGAGAGTGTGCTGGAACTCAAACTCAAACTCAAATATGCGTTTAGGTGATAAAAAAAACAGTGCCGTTCACATGTCTGATGAGGATTCAACACTGTAACACTGTAGAAAGCTCAGAAAACTCAAAATACCATAATAGCACCCCTTTAAACAGTGTTTAAATGGAGAATAGCAAAAGACATGAGATGCACTGAACACTAAATGATCTTTATTTCAGAGAAGCTTTTACAATTGCCGAAGATAAAATATGTTTTAGCCTCTAAGATTTGTTTTAATCATACAAAATACCCACATTTGTTGACATGATCTCAATATAATTTGTAAGAGCATTAAGTCCTAAGTTTTAAGAATTTAACAAACTTTCCATAAAAAGAGGATATATTTCATGTATCAGGACGAAAGAACTACTTTGAAAAAGACATCACAATTATTTATTTACCACTTTATTTGACATGTGAACTGGGAAATCTGGGCTCACACCAACAACTTTCCTGTCTACAGTCTCCCACTGGGACAATTACAAAGAATGTGCCTAAAAGTGGCTTCACTCCAGTTAAAGTGTAATGTTGTACCTGGCAGGAACCAATTAAGAACATATATTTTTGTAGGTATTTTACCTGCTAAAACATTAAACATATTTACTAAGTTTACAATCATATTCGCCAATTTCATACTTTGCAGTTTGTTAGCTGATGTCTATGTTTTGTAAACTTTTTTGTTTTGCCAACTAAAAACTACACAACCATGAAAAAATTTAACTCAATTAAAGGAATTATAGAAAAATGGCCTCAGTACATTTAGGTATTTATTTAAACTTTTCATAAAACTTACCAAACATTTAGTCTCTTGAAATTTAAAAAGGTTTTAATTGGCCCTATTTTATATCAATTTGCTTGATATTGTGACTGATGTAGAAAAGAGTAAAAACACAACTTGAAAAATGTGGGTGTGACAGTATGAACAGTAGGAGCATATGTGTGTCTGGCAGCCAAAGAGGTTGCACCCAGTTGATGTCATGGCTCTTCAAGCTGATTTGCTAAGCAGTGGTCACAGCCAGTGATACATCATACATTTGTTACACATACTTAACGATCATTGCAATGAGCGTCCAAATCGCTCAACAGATGGGAATAACTGCCAGGGCAATTGTTTTTGGACAAATTTTGCTATAATTATCTAAAATTGGGTACTGCATCATACTAATGTAGTTTAATGGAAAATAAAAAAAAATCCCTTATATCTCATTCAGAAACAAAAGATGGCATACAAGGAGAACACATACATCTTTTCACATATACTGTATACCTGCTTTATTGTTCTTTATTAAACCAACAGCAGCTGAAACAAAACTCTTCCAGTCTTCTTTTCTAATAAACTCCCAGCCTGTGCACTTCAGCTGTCTTGATGAAACCGGCATGATTTTCAGAACAGCCAGCTGCAATTACGCAGTCGTATCGGGGACATTATGCACAGCAGCATAATCATGAGACAAATGGGACCCACTGCTGGACTGAAAGAGTCTTAGCTTCCCATCCAAGGTCCCAGTTAGCAGCTAAAAGAAACAGAAAAAGAATGACATCACTTGCTTTAACTCTTGTGGATGAACTTTCCCAGCAAACGTGTCACACATCACCCTCCTTTTTACAACCCACTACTTAGAGAGCCGAGTTACGTAACAGAACACCTGCTTCCTTTAAGACGATACACACCACTGAGGTCAGGAACTTTTCTGTGTTTCCCAAAGAGATTTTCGATTTTCCATGCCGTCCATTTATCACTTAAGAATATGATACTGCTGCTAGATCTAAACTTAGATAACTCGGTTTAATCACTTAAAACGATTGGGGTTCCTTTCAGTGCTAGTCATGGTGAGTCAACTGTTTACAGATTAATAAGCACCCACACATCAATAAACTGACATCCGTCTGAACATTTTACTGCCCAAACAGCAAGCTATCACAAAGACAATCAGCTCTCAACTATATGGAAAGTTAACTTTTTTTTCATCTTTTTCCCTCAACCTGTGTAACCTGTGATGACGATATGAACACCAACTTCTTTAACAAATTGCAACCTAAACAATTTGGGCCGAATTCTTTATGGTGACTTCAGAGTTTTAGGTGTACAAAAAGTATCTTTTAAAGTATTAATTGCAATTTATTTTTTACATGAGGAGTGTTAGAAAACAGCTATTTGCCAAGCAGTAATAAATAGAAACACATTTAGTCAAATAATAGGCCAACTTTTTTCCTTTTTTTCCTCTACATATAAAGCTATTTTATGTCAGAAGAAATAAGCTTTTACCAGCATCCAGATGCCTTTGCTGGGAAAGGGAATTACAATCGCTAAGGTCTGAGGATGACTCAAAGATAATAAACTGGAGTGGATTTAGTCTGCCTTGGATGGGTTAAAGTTGCAGCCTCTTTCCTAAAGACACACCAAGGAGTTCTAGATCTATGTGCAGGCAAAAGATGATGATTTTGTGAAAAGACACCCAAGTCAGCACTGCTGTTGAAGTGAAAAAACAAGCAAACAAAAAAAAACTAAGGAGTTTCATTACTCACTTCGACATCTTTTCTATCTTTAAATCTGTCTTCTTCTTCTTCTCTGCTGCAGTTAACTTAATTAACAACTTCAAGCTGTCTGGGTTCTGCTTCTTTGGAACTAAAGAGCGTTCAGAAATTGGCTTTACTGGCAACCACAGCCCTCTTTATAAACTGGTATCCAAAACCATGATCACCTGGTTATTACACGCATGTAAACATACTGTCCCACAGCTGTAATTAATGACCTTTTTGTTTTCATAAAAGTCAGTATCAACTGTGTATTTCTTTTCTATTTTAATTTACACTCACAGAAAATATCTGTGATGCAACTCATCCAATATCTGCATCCTTCAGTCTTCATTGTGTTTAGACTAAAATAAATAGATTGGAACGGATCAGGGTTTTGCTTGACCTTCTGGGTCAGAAGTCAGGACTTGTTGCAAACTGATTTACTGTAGACAAACAAAGTGTTGTCACTGGGGAGCCAAAGCAAGTAAGTTATTGAAGTTTCAGCTCTCACAAGTCTGTTGTCTGTTTTAAGGATTTATTTGCAGTGTCAGATGTCTTTATGGATTTCATTTTAGGTTTTACACAGGCACATTTTTTAAGTTTTGCCCTATAACAATATCAGAGATTGTATGCCACACATGTGAGAATCTCTGAAGTTAGCTGCATCTTATTGATCATTTTCTGTTGATTTATTTTCATATATCATAGTATTATTCCCAGCCATTCAGGAATTCTAAGTAAAATCACATTGATAATTTGCATTTTGCATTGTGCACATTAAATGATGTAAATTAGTGTCAGTTAAGACACTTTAATACCATGGATAGCAAACTACAATTCAACAGTTCCCAGAAAGAATAAATATGACAATTAAAAATGCAGCGAAGATTAGATCTTAGATGGATATGTCTCAGATTTTGGCATGCTGGATGACAAAATGTGTCCATTTGCAGAAAAGCTGCAGCTGTGATAATATGGAGAGCAATGTGTTTTCCCTCCCAAACAAGATCATTCACCAGGTTATAACACAAACTTCATTAATGTCAGCACACCAAGATCCGTACTGAACATGCTGAAAGGAAAAAGGAAGACAGATATGGTAAATGGGGAAAGAAGCATCAACTTTGGTCTTCTCTGCCTACATCATCAAAGAAGCAGTAAAAGAAACACACAGTCTGTTGCTGCTGCTGACAAATTGGTGGCAACAAATGCTGACAGATTTTTTTTAAAGCTACTACAAATCTTAACAGAGGAAATTATGTAGGCACACATGTAAGACAAACATTGCTTCAATGTCTTTGCTCCGAATGAGCCTTGGACAATACTCTAAGAAACGTTAGAAGATCCTTGGGAAAAAAAACAAAAAACAAAAAAACAAATACAAAACAATTAAATATCTAATTTAATAGTTTATACTTTGGTGGAAGACTAGTCCTGTTGGGATCTCCTGCACTGTAAAGCAAGTTTAATCTAATTGAAGTTAGCTAATTAGATTTGAAACTGATGTGTATAATCAGTGAACCCAGAGTTTTACCTTAAATTTTCATTATGCTCAAATTTAGAGGTAAAAGAAAGTGTTCCTGTTTAGAAGCATATACAGCTTTTGCTTTAATGAGTTTTATATATTAAAAAACATTTTTATTTGTTTTTTCTTCAGGGGGGGGTTAGATAAGACACTGAAATTCTGTCCAGCATATTTGAAAGTTTTGAAATTTAAAAATACCTATTGCTAATTGGTAGCTTCCTGTTCCAGCTATGTTGAACAGAAGCCAGTGTCGTCTCAGTTCTGTCCATATCTCACTCTGATGAGACATTTTGGAGCAGAGAGCAGATTTCACCTCTGTGTTTGCTTTCTGGCCCTTAACAGCATGAAGAGTGTTTTATCTGGAGGTGAAAAGGCTTCAAGACAGAATATCACATAATGTGCAGAGAAAGTCAATCGATCCCCAGTTAACTTAAATGGTCAGAATTAAAAATCCTACCATGTCAAAATGTTATTTTTTCTGGAATCTTTTATTCAAACTATATTTTCCTCAAACTATTGAGTTAAATAATCCAGTGATATAATCCAAAGAATGTTTAGGTTTCTGCGTTTATTAGGTGTGACTTTCATTACACGGTGTGAATTACTGCTGTATGTGCAGTGTATGTAGATGAAGAGATGGAAAGGAACAACTGTAACTGCCAAGATAGTTAAGTATCTCAGCGAGACAGTTAAGTTGGTTCACAGCATAAATCATGTTGGTTTTACAAGAAAGGCTTGAAAAACAGAAAAGGGATATATCTTTGGGAGCATATTGATGGGCCAGAATGCCATTGTGGCAACTGAAAAAAGACAACAAAAAAGAAATTTTAACTTTGTAATACCTTATTAAGGAAGTAAAAGGGTCAATTTATACTGTAGCCATGATCGTTTCCTAAAACTATATGTAAGTAGTTTTGGCACCTAAACTTCACCAACAGTGAACAAAGATAAACAGATTTAGAATGAAAGCAAATCTAAAACTAGGAAAGCACTTGGAGAGTGCAGCCCTCTGCAAAACAGTTCATTTCCACCATGTTATTGTTCTACATTCATTTTCTATGTTTACACTATGGGTGTAAACACAGAATATGAATGTTGCTGAAAACAAGCCACAGACCATGTAGCAGATATATTGCCTCTAGGTCCTCCATCTTGTGTTTGTCCCGTCGTTTTTTGTTTTTCTTTTGTTTAATTTTTTTGTTGCGCACAATACTGACGACACAGTGATTTCACACAAACCCCGTCCATTTTAGAGCTGGTTCTAAATTGTAATGGAAAACAAACAGGACCAAGCTGAGACGAGTTGAAGTGAGTTAAGTTGAGACAAGCTGATACTAATAGAAAAGATTCCTAGATCCATCCATAATGAATCCACAGTGTCTTGGTTACATGGTGGTGTTTGTTGCATTTTTATACCTTAATTTGTTCTTTTGCAGGGATAAAAATTGCAAAAAGCATCAATTTCTCCCTGTTCTAGATCATAGTTTCTGGAATTTTGCTGAGATCCAGATTTACCTTTGATATGTTGTGAAACCTGTTAGGAACTTCTGTATTTTTTGGCCAAGCACCCTGACCATTTACTGTGGTGTTATATGCATATACATTAAAAATTGACCTCACAATTATAAACAATCCTTCATAAAAAAAAAAAAAACCTGGATCCAGATGGTGATCTGGATCACTCCCAAAATGTAATGGAATCTAAGTTCGACCAAAACCCATTCTCGAAAATGAAAAAAAAAATTAAAAAAAATTATGAAACTCTGTATAGTAGTTTTTGTGTGAAGTTGCTAACATAAAAAAGCAAACAAACCCTGGCAAAAACATAACCTCTACCATCCCATTAGCAGTAGGTAATAACAACCCCACAGAAATGTATCAATCTTTAAGTAGTGGTGGTGTGGTGGTTAGCACTGCGGCCTCACAGCAAGAAGGTTTGAACAGTGGCCTTACTCTCTGTGTATGCCTGGGTTGTCTCCAGGTACTCTGGCTTCCTTCCACCCACAAGGCTTGCATGTTAGATTAATTGATTACTTATCGCATGCAAGTTGCTTTGGGTAAAAACATCTGCCAAATGACTGTAGTAGTGAGTGATTACATAATTCGGTTCCTGTAATAGACTAGTGACCTGTCCAGGGTGTACCCTCTCTCTTACCTAGCAGCTTCTGGGATCAACATTAAACTAAATAAGCAATATGGATTGATGAAGGATTTGATATGAGACCAGCTTGCCACGGAGTTTAAATTCAAACTAGCATATTTTAAGATATTATTCTTTTCTCCTTGAATTCTTTTATGTACTGCTGAATCCTATCTTAATAAAGCAATATTCTTAGATACTTTGTGTTTTTTTTTTAATCTCCCATTTCTTTTGTCAGAATTCTTAAACTGTTTTGCCTGAAGTTTGTTTCTTGTATTCATGTACTGCTTTTCAAGTCAACATAAAAAAAACACAGTTGTGGAAATCTACATACAGACAAAACTCTTACAACAATACTTTTGCTGAAATTTTCATAGTTGCACATTTAACTGTAAATCCCACACAGGGACGCTTGCAAAATGTTACAGACGCATGCCATTTGAAATCCCACAAGATTTTACAAGACAACAAAGTGAGGTGACCATAAAAGCAGGGACTTCCCCTCTACAGACTAAAGTATTGGAAGGAACCTGAGGGGATGTACCCCCAGAGGCCAATCTGCCTGCTTGATGGTCTTTTAAGTATTAGGATGGAAAACATAGGGGAAAAAAGAGTGGAAAATATGCATTATTATCTGTCTGTGTCTGACATGAGAAAGTTCTCACAGTTTTCACAAATATGGAGAACATCTGGACACAAATGTGGCTTCACAGTAAGGTGAGCATAGGTTGGGGACAATTTTGCCAGGATCTTAAAAGATAAAGGGCTTTGGGAAATACGGTGTAGCATTTTCCAGGGCTTCCTGAACTTTAAATAATTTTTACATGTGTCTTTTTTGGCCAAAAGAAGAAGATAAAGATGGACATTCAAGCAGCAATTCCTGCTAGACATTCGATAAACGATATCAGACTTTACAGGGCTGAGACAGGCACAGAAGAGCAGCAAAAATAATCTGCTTCTTTAGCAAAGACCAAGTGCTGAATATTCAGATATTAAAGCTCTTGTTATACATTAGTCTTAAATTTGTTCATAAACTAAAGTCTAACATGGTTGGAAACAGGGTTAACCCATGAGGGCATGCTTTTTTCAAGATAAGTTTGAATCAATAGTTTCTAGTTTGCATACCCTCCAGTTCTTTTTACAGGCATATGTGAAGTTTACTATTTCTCTTAGCAAGATCCTGTCATTTGACATAACAGGAGACACAAATCCTAGATGACATCATGACATTATTATACATATACAGTTTTAGATGAGAAACAATCAGCTCTTAGATACTGTAAAAAGGTTTTTAGTATTTTTACAAATGTGACAGGATTTAATGAATATGCTAAGATGTGTAGAAAAATACATATGTTATAGAAATTTTTACCTTGATTAACACAAATAGTTCAAATTATTAAACTGTGATCTTTGTTATTAAATAGAAAAGTTCAGGTATCTGTGCAAACATTGCTTTATATTTTTGAGCATTTGCTTTAATCTTTTGTATAATTTTTTAACCTTAATACAGGGTGCAGACAAAGTGATGTGGAGCAGGAATCTTCTGACTGATGAAGTGTGTCTTCAAAACCTGCAGGGTGTCTGTAGCCAGCAAATGGCTGTCGGCCAAAGTTTCCACTTTCAGTCTTGGAAACATGAATGTACTATTGTTGTGCTGCAAACTTTATCTGAATGGTTTCTTGGATCAAAAGTATGGTCAACACGTCTCAGGAGACGTTCTGCAGAAGTTGTGCTATTTCTGTGTAGTTTTGCATGTTTCTAATGCAAATCTATTTTGCCATGAAAGATGCCAATAAAGCCATTGATGAACATTTTTTGGGGGAATTATTATGAGTGTTCTGGAGGTTTTACTGGACATTGAAGGATGCTTCTACAAAAATAGCAGTAGAATTTGTTTCTACAACAAAAAAACGTTTTTTTTCTTTAGCAAAACTGCACATATTTTCCAAATTTCAACACATATTGAGCTTTTTTTTCCCCAACTTTGAAACTCAACCTATCCACCACTGTCAGACAGTTGTGGCAGTGGACCAGCAAAGTACAATATGCCTTGTAATACAATGAACCTTGTAATACAACGAACAGGTAAAATTAAGACAGTGCATTCTTTTAAAGAAATGTATAGATGAATCTGGCAGCTATAGTCTGTCCTAATTATCTTGTGTCTGCTACATCTGCCAATAGTGGCATGGATAACTGGACTGGCGATGTTAGACAGTGCTGCACAGTTACTGATAACTACTACTGGTCTCTTTACTAGTGATTTTGAAGTTGTTCTGTGTTTTTAATATTATTTAAGCATCAGTGGATTCATGCAAACTATGCTTTATCTTACAGAAACTGCATTGAATAACTGATAATCCACATATAAACACAATCAGCTTCAAACCTTTTCAAAGGTTGTTAATATTCTGTTTTGTGAAATATTTGGCACACGTTTTTCCAGATTTCCATGACATTGTTATCAAAGCAGTACAGTTCTGTTCTCTTATACTGACATGTAAGGAAATGCCACCACAGCTTTGTTGAACCATAATCTATACTATACAGAAGTCCATGATGTGCTAAGCGTATTCACTGTGGCTGTTCGACTAAAATGTGTCTGTAAAGTTTCTGATGCATTCCAACTACCCTGAACTACAGGTAGCTCTGCTATGTGACCTCAGCCTCAGAGGATGTCATTCCTTCCTATCAAACACTATTGAGCCAGAAGACATGTTACAAATCTTTCTATGTCACACTCTACACTATCTGTGCTCAAATGCAGTTATTTAGACACTTAGAATGAAACCCTACTCTAAAGTGAAATAATAGTAAAATATACATCTGTTTCTTAAAACTGTGACAGGAAAACTATTATGTTTTGGTTCAAGATGTGGAAAAAAACATCAACATAACCAAATGAAGCCAGGAAAAAATATATATATTTAAGTAGCTGGTACAGCTTGTTGTGTGCAGCATTAAATGAGCATACTAGAAAAACTCAAGAGTGGAGAAAGTAGGTCAAATTTAGGGTTGTTGAAGTACTGAATGTGCTCATAAGATAAAATGGGAAATTTGGCTGAAATGTATGAAAAAAAGACAAATACGTAGAAAGATTCTTACTTCTGGTGTGGCAGGGTTGAAAGCTACGCTGAGCACTGTGTCTGAGTGTCTCTGAAGTTTGTGGAGGTAGTTGCTGCTGCGGATGTCATACACATAGACCTGAAATCAATGATATGAACAAAAGCATGAGCTGTAACAACACAATGTACAGATATAGGAAATAAAGAAACAGTAAAAAGATTGGTGTATGTTATATTAAATACACAAAAATATTTAGCGGGAACAAGTTTTTCCTAACAACCACAAGCAGATTCGCTTTAGGAATGGCTTGGAATTCAAATTCCAGTTAACGTTTTATTTACTCAGCATTTTTCATGACACAAAGCAACACAAAGTGCTTTAAGCTATTTATGCATATTAAAATTAAATAAGCAATTTAAAAAATATTCCAGTTTCTCTTTCACACAGTTACACATGCATACACACACACACACACACACACACACACACACACACACACACACACACACACACACATGGGTGCACAGAGTGCAAGTGCAGCACAGGACCCCAGCCATCCAGACAGGGAGATAAGTGCAGCAGCAACTCTGCTCACCGAGAATGAGCCCCCGTGAGGAAAACAATATTTTAAATATTAAAAAGTTCAAACAAAGCTCAAATAGACCTGAAAACAATAACAAATAAAAGAAGTTTAAGAGATACAAAAAATAATGTACTAAAATGGGAAAAAGTAAAAAGGAGACTAAAACACAAACAAACAAACAAACAAAAAAAGCTACATGAAAACAATCTAGCAAACAAATAAATAAATGACTAAATCATAAAGGACTTAAGACAATTCACTTCAAGAGACAAATCTGTGCTTCCCTGTTTTCCAAGTTTGCACTCCATTGCACACATACAATGGTGTGGCTGGCCTGTGCAAAGCCATTACACTTACACATTTTGGATGAAATTTAAGTGCTTTCTAAAACTTTATAGACACCTGTCACTTTATTACAAACACTAAAGACATATTTAATTTCTCAAAGGCCACCAAGAGTTTGTAACTGGGTCCAGAGATCTGCTGGACTCTGGCTGTTGATGTTATCAGCATTCTTACACAGAACAGGCAAATACAGTCATGCAGTATTTGTACCAGTATCAATCAAATAACAGATTTAAAACAAAAAAGAAAAAAGAAAAGAAAAAAGGACAACAGACCTGCTGAAACACTCATACTGAATCTTGCTGCACAAATACCACCTAGCATACAGAGCATTTAATATATCGGAAATGACTAATAATCACAATGCAGCCTTACTAATTCAGGAGTTTGTTTTCTTCTGCTTTGAGGTTGTATAAGCCTTGTTAATGATCCATGAGGATGTTAAGTAGGTGTGGAGTTGACATTTGGCCTTGAGAGGATAACAAGACATGAGCACATTTCTTGTGCAGACATCTTTAAGAGACTAAAATGCATACTTGTGGATTTTAATATAAGCTTTAGATCAGTAGTTAAATCTATTGTTATTTTTATCAGAATTCAATCAGCTAGTTTCAAAACATGTGTGTTTGCTTCCATTCCATGAGCACAGATAAAAACAGATGTGTGGATGTTCGTTACCAGATGAAGGCTCGTCAGATTCCAGCAGCTGTTGTGTGTCATGTTTCTGTGAAAAAGGGTAGACTGACTTCTTTCTGAGGGATATCAAATGTGTGATGCCTAAAAGGGGATCAAACATTTGAAAGAATGAAACCTCTGCAAAATGCATCCATACAGCAGGTATCCCCTGATTTGTCAGTTTATAAACTATATGTAGCACCCAAAGAACAGAGTATGGCAAAAGAATCAAACTATGCTTTATGATAAAATTACTATCTTACAAATAATAAGTGTTGGATAAAATAAAAACACTGTGTTCAAGATGTATACATTTTAAGATTAACCATAGTGAAATCACATTCCATGAGGATTACTTCTGGCCTATGATTTTTGGAAAAAGTGTAATATGATCTTGGGAGTCTTTTTGGAGTGTTCGCATTCTTTTTTTTCCATGATTGCTTTTTGATATATTAGGACAAGTACAAATGTGTCTGGCTCATAGAAGTCTCAGGGCAGCCACAAATAAGTACGATTTACCTAACCACATATACTCTCCCTATTTCCAGGAAGCGTTGGAAATGTCCAATCTCAATAGAGATGCTCCAAGATGTCCATGCTGTGCTGAATCCCCACAATTAATAATAAGTAGCAGCAAGCATATATTATCCCGCTGCATTTGACAAACAAGAACACCAGGAGAAAAGAAAGATGGGTAAGAAGAAGGGAGGCTGTCTTCTGAAAATGTCCTGAAAAAAAGCGTGAGGTGTGGTCTGGAAAAGCAATTAAACAGCTCTGCTTTGCATGAATTTTGAATTTGATTTAGCTGGAAAAAGGCTTGAATCCAGATTAAACATATCTGAGACAAGCACGAACAGTCATCACCTTAAATGGAAGTAAAACTGATAAACCATGCTGCTGTCTTAGACCTTTACAAGTTTAGGTAACAATAGCTGGATGTTCTGTGGAGAAGTTCAGCAGCCGGATATTAAAAACCTGTGGTGCAACATAACAGAAATAAGAGAAAGTACCGGCATCCAGACAGGAAGCTTAAAGTCTGGAGCAGAAGGGAGATCTAAGGGGATGAGCATCAGAGGAAGCAAGAGTGGGGGGTGAGAGCAAATATGAAGGAGACCTTGGAGATATGAAGAAGTCAGACCTTTTGGGGGCTGAACATGCAAAAAATAATTTTAAAATCTACTTTAGACATCACAGAGGAACCGTGAAGTGGTTATTATGTGGTCAGTGAGTTTAGAATTACTCACTTTAGGACTTGAGTCAAAACAGTTTTTCCAAATCAGTTTACATGACAATGGGGGAAAAAAAACTTGCTCATTCTGTCTGGTCTATCCAACAAACCATAGGATGAAACATGAAGTACACCTTGGGCAGGTTCACCACAGATTCTAGCGTACAACTAAATTTAAAATATTAGGTCAAACAGTATTCCTCAGTACATTCACTATTCCTGCAGATCTTTGATGATGTCCCAGTTTTACCCCCACTTTTATTTAAATAAAAGTAATTTTAATTTAAAATCTCAAGCCACACATCAACAAAAGGATGAACCAATTTCTACTTCACAGTAAACCCTGTCATGCAGCTAGGTGTGGTAGGTTTGGCAATCGCCACAGATGAAAATCGGCAAACTTAGGGATCAGAATAAAGTTGGATATAGCTTTCAAGAGTGAGTCAAAAAAATACTTTGGATCATTTGAGCAAAGTTTCTGATGATCTAGATGAAAAAAATATTTGGTAAGGATGGATTACAGTCTATGCTAGAAAAAGAAAGCAATCAGTTTGAAGGATTGATTACCACTGATGTTGCTTTTCATCATCATCAGCACACATCATACTGTAGGTATGTGTGGACTGATTGTGTAATTATCTACAGCCTGAAATGAATAGACGAAAGACTCCACAATACAGATTTGAAATGGCATTTGGTTTCACTGATATATGAAAACCCAGCTGAAACTACAATGCAGTGGGCAACACATTTGTTATCATGCCCATATTTTTTCACAGTCTGTGCAGTGACTACATTTGCAGTTTCTTGAGATAGCCAAACGTAGTCTTTTAAATTGATTTAGTTTGGTTTTCGAAAGGCAGACTCAACATTATCTCCTTTTACTGCAAAAAAAGTTAAGGAACCGAAACTGATCAGTTCCATAGAACTTTAAACATTTCCAATTTTCCACATGCATTGAAATATTATTTGTAAATGATCATATATATCGCGAGCGGCTTTCATAGATCCCCCCTGTAAACAATAAATTGCATAGTAAATGTAATTTAACAAAGTGTTTGCCAGGAAGAATAAAACATACAGTGTTTAGGGAAACACAGAGAGCAACAACTTACACATTTATCCTCAGAGCCAGAAGCAATGTACCGGCCACAGGGTGAGATGGCTGAGGAGCATGGATGGCAACGATTCAAATGATTCTCATAGCGGCGCACACACCTGGTGAAGGGATGGACATAATGGCGAGATAATAATCAGTTTCATATATCTAGTCTCAATTCAATAATCATCATTTCTCACTTATGTCATAACTGTAAATGAAGGATGTGCATAATGTGTTTCAAAATTAAATAAGGTAGCTTACAAACAGCTTTTATTTCTGTACTAAGGGTGCCAAAGGACTGATATATAAAACAAGTGGTCTGAGACCCCCCACCCACCTGCTAAAACAAAAGGTTAGAGTCATATTTCACATGAATGCAGTCGTAAATATGATAATCTGGTGAAGAAGCAAAATATACAGCCCGGAGAGACAGTGATATTCCACTTTTACATTTTACAAACATCTGAAGTTGCAGAGGACAAGGAGTTGAGCATGACTCAAGTAAAACACAAAGAGGGGGTAGTAAATGATGAAAGGGTCCCTTGTGTAACATGTGTGCTGCTTTATTTAGTTTGCAACAGCATGTAATGTCTTTACAATGTCACCAATATGAGCTGGCATGTTGGCACAGAAGTACTTTGACAGGATCTGGTGAGAGCATGTCTTTGACCTTCACATGTTAATGTCATTAAGCTGAAGTAAAAGTAGGTCATATTAAAGGGAGACTATCAAGAAAAATTGATATCTACCCAGCACGAGTGACTCTGAACATTTACTGGAAATGTGGAAAAACAAGACATTTATAATATAGAAATGTTTCAGAGAAGAAGTTCAAATTAATGGCAATTCTTCTTGTTGATTTGTCATATTTAACATAATTATTTAGCCTCCTTTCTGATGTCTTATGTCTGTAAAGGTTGATGATATGCTTAGTGAATCCTTATGACTAATGGAAGTAAAGGCAATGACTTCCAAATGAAAATGGGTCATCATGACTCACAGCTAGAGCAGCCACTCCAACTAGAGTACCGCAGATAATAAGCACTGCGCGATAAGCCATGGTTTTGACTGTGGAGATGATGGAAAACAGAAAAATCTATGCAAGAGAGATGGTTAAATGTCTAACATAATATTCATTCACTTAAATTCACAGATACTGCACAATTTTTAGTGAACTTGTTTGCAAATCACCATCACATTCAAAGAAGTATACAACATAACTATCACAGGCTGTCACCATGATCCCCAAAAAAATCACTTCAACAGGTCAGAGTAAACTCTCTGGTTGTCGGGTCAGAATGTTGATCCTCTCCTTTCACTGCAGAAAGGGAGATGCCGACATGAGTTCCACAAAGACACATTCTCCGTGTTTCATGAGTGATGACTATCTGGAATTTTCCTGATGACTAACACAGACTGCATTAGAGGGTCTGATCCTCCTAAATGGGAGCCTATGTGGTTACTTAATCCACCTGGGTATTCAGTGTCAGTCATCAAGGAAATTAGCCGGCCAATCATAGCTCATTACTCGCTTCCAGTATAATTCCGCATATATAACAGCATCAGAGCAAATTGTGTGAAAACTATCATTTTCTGGTATTTTTCCCCCTATTACACAATCTAATAAAAATTCTGATGCATTTTTTCACAGAATCTATTGCTAGTAAAGCAATCCTCAAATGACACAAAGTTTACTTGATTTAAGTGGAATTCAACACTAAACTAAAGAGAAACAGATTACCATCTGTTCACCATCTTTAGGATCAGTATCTGAATGCATCTGCTAAATGCTTGTATGCAACTTGCAAAACTGGAGCAATACACACAATTTTGAAATATAAGTAGTAAGTGAAGGCTTGGACTTTAAACAAATAAACTCAAACCAGTCCAGTAGTTCTGCGTGTCTAATGAGAACAGTACTGCATGACTTGTATTGCACAATTCCAGCAATCATCATCAGCGTTTTTGGACAACAGCTGTCAATAAATGATCTACTTTATAAATGGCAATGACCTAACAAAACTACACTTATTTTCTACCTACAGTCAAACTTCCATGCAATTTAGAAAGAAGAAAAGGCTTCAAGTTTGATTCCCATTAAGTTTCCTCCTGTCTAATTTAACATTATTACAGTAGTTAAAAGTAGACATAAATTACTTTATCTTAAAGCAGCTGAATGTTTCCTGGAAGTTCATTCAATAATTTGAAGGATCGCTGTAGAAAACAAACCCACAAAAACACATTTTTCTTCTCAAATCCTTCTTTTGCCACCAGTGTGTGAGGAAAATGGAATTTTCTCTGCAATGATTAAACGTTGTTTAAACGACCCATCAGCAATAAACTGACTTGACTACTTCCATTAGCTGCAAAGCGCACATAAAACGAAAGAGATTAATTTTAGTGCGCTGTAACTCTTTTTGTGGTTAGTTCTAGGTAAAAGGAAAATCTAACTGAAAGCACAGACAAAACTAAATAATAAAAAGGCTTTTTGTTTCATGTATCCATATGTTTCACCTTAGAGGAACTGCAGCTGCTGAGAGATGCTCGATAATACAACTTTGAGAAAGAGAACTTGACCTAGAAACGAGGCAAAAATATTTATCAGATAGCAATGAGGAGTCTGGGGTGAGGAGATTAATATGGAAGCAGACTCAGACATGAAAGAATGCATTATTCAATAACGTCTTCTGTGGGGCCAAAAAGAACATTCTGTGATCCAAAAGAGGTCTAAATGAATTATCTATCTTAAGAAGACATCTGCAAATAGGTATCATATAAAAATAGTCTCGACTTTATAATTTGAAAATTGAGCAACTGTCTATCTAGTCATCAAGTAAGGGATGTTTGTTTTAGAAAAATGATCATGTACTTAGAATATAAGGTCATTTTATACCCTTCGTTAAAAAGACTTCAGTGTTCTCCCTTGATTAGAAATTTATCCTTTAAACTATCATGATGAATAATTCAAATAGTTTGTGATAGGAAAGTTATTTTATAAGAAGTGTCAGAAATATGCCCCAGTTTTTCTTGAAATAATTATTTCTGACATAAAATGCCATCAAAAAGGGAAGCACAGTTTGTTTTTATCATTTCTTGTTCTGTCAGGTTGCCATTGAGTATGCCAGGGGCACTAAAGGAAAACTCTGAAACGTGATTGTTTGTCTGAAGGAAAAAAAAATATAAAAGCAGTATTCAGATATACTAGTAATACAACATAAGGACTGAGTATAAAATTCTATAGTCCTTACTTGTTTTGATGGGACACAAATGCAGTACCCTCATTTCCCTGTGGTACCAGGGCAATTTTTTATTTTCCAACCCAGAGCATTACTTTGCTTTACAACACTATATCACACTCCAGCCACTGGATTCTGACACACTGACCAATTTGGACCCCCACCATGGTTGATTCAGCAAACACACCGATGTTCCCCCAAAAAACCCCAACTTGAATTTTTCAGGCTGATTATTTGAAGGATGACAAAACTCAATATACAAATTTGCTAATTATTTGCAAAGATTCATTTACAACTGCAAAATCTTCATGACTTCATGTTAAACTATACTAAAGTGGTGAGTTTCTTGTATCTTAATACAAACATTAGATTACGAAAGTCCCAAATCTTCACACCATCCGTGACTGCACTGGTGAGGAAGAGGTTGTAAGAATCTGGAGCCTGTGTGCTGAATATGGAACCCTGTAAAACATACACAATAAGCACAGTTATTTACCAAGCAAACAAATGACTGGAACAGTTTGTAAATCAGTTTTGATATTGTTAGATATTATTATTATTATTATTATTATTATTATTATTATTATTATTATTATAGATTGTTTGATATTATTGTATCAAATAATGTTAGGACATCAAGTAAAATGTAAAGAGAAGCAGCGTGCAATTATTTGCTTACAGAACTAAACCTTTTAAATGTTTAAACATAACACATAATATTGTTTTTGAACAGGGCATGCTTATTTTGGATCTGAAGTCAGCACAGCATTTTAAAAAGTTCGGACAAGAGGGGTTTTGCATCAGTATGTGCAGAAGCTTTGTTTTGTTATACTAAAATCATCAAGGCCTTCCTTGGTTGTTAACTGTTGCCTAAAATTCTGCATATATTGTTCAGCATTTAAGGTACAAACTGCTTGTGGGAACTAATGCACACTAACTGATGCTTGTCAGCTTTGATCTGAAGAACAAACTGGAGGTTACCTTCACTTCTTTAATGTGGTGCAGAATCCGTAAAAACAGAAGAAAAAATTCTACATTTGATTCCATTTTATCTTCATGAATATTAGAAGGTGGGAGTGTTTGGAAGTCATTTTTATATGTTTTTGTAGTGTTGCTAGCTATATTAGGGCTATGCAACTCCTGCTTCAACACATCTGGCTTACATTAATATGCTCTTGTACAGAACCTGACAATAAGCTGGAGGATCCATTTATTTTGAATGAGGTGTGTTGGAGCAGGGAAGCATTTAGAAAGCATTTGCAAAAGCTGGAACAAAATTTCTTCATAGACAATGGTTTTTAAAATATTCTTGAGCCCATGTAGTTTTTACTTCAGGACAGTCACATCTATTCTAAATGCCATTTGCAAATATTAGACTTAGTGTATCCTTGTCCCTCCATAACAGATATTTCTTCAGATTTTCAGATTATCATTTTCACAATACCTATTGGAGAATGAACAAATATTCTAACATTGTTTATATAAAATTATTCTGTAATCACGATTATCATGAATATGTGAGGTCTCTCTTGTGTTTGCAAACTTCTTGCATTCTTTTGTTTGCGTCAAGTGTATTTACATCTTACAATGTACGTCAGACAGAACTGTGTTCAAGGTAGTTCTACAAACTGTGAGCATAATGACATTAAAAACAATGTAATCACCCTGAGGTAGCAATAAATAAATAAAAAAATGGAATGGAATCAAAATTTTTCTTTATGTCATTTTCCATCATTTATGTACCACGCTGAGATAGGCTCCAACTGCAGATGTTGAGTTTCCACATAAATTCCATTTATGTCTTCCAAACCAAGTTAGCAGATGATTTAGTTAAATGTGTGAGTGAGACAGTACGGAGGTCGGGGTGTTTTTTGTTTAGATTTCCATGAAGAGTGTAAGAATGGGAGTCTGAGAGGGCATTTCCAGTTCCATTTTCCGAGAAGTCCTCTGGTCTGATGAGTTCCAGGTGAGTTTTCCAGAGGAGGTGATGGAAATTTCAAGTAGGACAAGCTGCTTCTCAGGCAGCAGTTCCCGATGTTTGGACCGTCTCGGACGACAAAGCAAGAAAAGGAGGGAAGTGTGATGTTATGTGTGTAGTGTCCAGGCAGGGGCAATCCCTCTGATCCACAGTTCCTAACCCTACAGCATCCAAAGGCCCTCGGGCACTTATGCAGGGAACACCTCACCGATGAAACAGCCAAGCTGAAACAACACACCACAGGCTTTCCACTGTGCATAGCACACAAAAGCTGACATGACAAAGAACAGGCACATCTGGGTAAAGGGAATACCGTCAGCTGTGTGCAAGAGTGAATCTCAGCTGAATGGGTTAATGCATTTAATCCACGCTAGTAGCAGCAGCGGATCCAGCTAATCCAAGCTGGCTAAAGCATCAACTTTGCAGAGGCAAACACACAGAAATCAAGGTTCACTGAGTACAAGCTTTCTCCCCAAACAAATCCACACTTCTTTGAATTTCAATAAAACTTTGTGAAGATCTGTGGTGAATCATCATTTGCAAACTTTTTGATACTAAAAATGGATATTTTTGTTGCTTTTACAAAGCTGCACAATGCTCATATTACAATATATAAAAAGAGAAACCTCATTGTAATCTAACTGAAAATTGTTATGTAATAGAACAATAATATCTGTACTTGAATGCAGATTCTTTATAGTTTTATGCAGAGTTCTGCAGAAAACACTCTTGCTGTCATTTTGTTAGACAACAGTCCACACTGGCCTGGGGCAGAAATTGGAGTAAGTCCACATGAAACCAAATTGCATCATGGAACAGCGTTACTCCAAGGCCATCATCAAGAATGACAGTCCTCCTCCCATCACATATGCCAGTCTTAATCCTGGTGTAGCAGCGACTTAAAGATGAATGATACTGATGATGACACATCCTGTCTGGCCGAAGACATTTTTTAAAACCATGATCTATTTCACTTAAACCACAAACCAGCACTCTTATTCCTTCAAAGATAATCTGCCTTATGTAACTTGCAAACAACATTCATCGATGTCTTATGTAACTCTTTAACTTGTTAAATAGTAGAACATTCAAGAGTCAGGTGGAAGAAAAGGCACTCACTACCAGTTTATGCCAAGCCAAGCAGGTTCTGTGCTAAGTGGTTATGATTCAGAGATCAATTAAACTGCAGATTACACGTTTTCATAACTTTTAAGGAAACTACAGATCGGGAAATATCATAGGCTGATACTTATCCAACTTGACATCATTCAAACTAGAAATATTTTTTAAAGAAGATTTGCGTAGTTTCATGATTGCTCATATGGTTACTTCTCTCATCTGTATCTATGAATTATGAGAAGATGATACCTGCACCTAGAAAAACTCCAGCAAGCACTGCTAGAACTTTCAGCAGACATTTCTGACTTGCTGGTAAGCAACAGTAGCAAGTACAGCTGTGCCAAGCACCACCACACTGCCCCAAGTTCAGATCTGCAGAATTATCTTGCTTTTGTTGGGTTTAAGTTTTAGTTTACACACTTTTCTGTCACCTTCCTGAATTGTTTAGCTGTTAATTAATAAGTTAATAAGGAATTTCTATAAGAAATGGGTTATATTATAACACTAGCAAATGTAATACTGTCCATATTTTACCATACACATTTGTAAATGTTTTACTGTACAGTACTTTGCTTATTTTGTATTTTGCTTGCCACTGTTATAATACATATGCAGGTTCATTCAAGTTAAATCCTAAAACCACTGAATCTTCAGCGTTACAATCTTAAATCTTCTGTTTGTACTTTGTATCATCTTGCAGTGTTGGGTTTTATTATCAATGTCAAGCCATTATGTGAATATAAAAAACTTATAAGTAAGGAATTATGTTTGTAAACATAAATACATACAGTTTTTGTATGATTTAAGCACATTTGAGTAGACTCACCTTGTTCTGTGTGATGCAGTGGATGGCTCTGCTGTGGGCATCAGGAACCACCGAGGCAACTGCACCTTTGTTCATGTCTGTCACTTGAATGGACCGATCTGAACCACACACCAGGACAATGTCTAAGAAAAGTTGTTAGGAAGGGTTGACTTTATTTTACTTTTCTAGGACCATTCATGTCTGAAGAACAGCCTTCTTAAGTAAAAAAAAAAACCAACAAAAAAACAACAAACAAACAAAAAAAGCACATCCATTAGTTTAATGATCTATGGTCTAAGTTGCAGAACTACGACAGTGCACTGAGACAAAAAGCTAAATTAACAAGTTAGCTATCTTCTGGACAGCTTTTATTATTCATCTCTAAAGGTCAAGAGTCGCTGGCCGGTTGAAAAACTTGATTTAAAAAAAAAAAAAAACATTCAGGTTTTGTACAACATCTTACTTAAAAGAAAAATGATGCTGTTTCTATTTAGTTTTTGTCTAATTCTATATTACATGTCATCATTTTACAGAAATTGCCATTTGCACAACATCCATGGTATATCTCTTTTTAATAACGCCTCAGTCAATACAACACATGACAGAGCTAAGAAAAAAATTGTAATAAAATTATATTTAGGGGAAAAATTATTTGCATTATCACTGCATATGTATTTTCACTTCGTCTTTACCTTGAAAGCAAACTGCTGCAAAATCAATCTTGACAGGATCTAACTCATTCCATCACAACTCTGTTGGGTGGTTTTATTGGAAAGTAAATGCACTGTAAAGCCTAACAAGGGTCTGGAATGCAGACATTCCTAAAGAATTAAAGACACCTAAATGCTTTATGGGTAAAATCTACAGTGGAAGTCCTGAGGCAGCATGTTAAAGACTTTGTGAGATTGTTGTGGTTTACATGGAAGTTTTCAAGCCACATGCTTCAAGAAACAAAGAGAGCTTCTCTTTGTCAGCATCACTGCGGTCCTGTCTGCACTACTTTCTGCTGAAGGGACTTTACCAACATGAAAAAGGATACAAGACAGGAAATCATTGATGGCAGACAAGGCAGTGATTTCTTTGGATGATGTTGTTAGACATTTAGTTGGTTTGATGACACTCCGTTGTTTATATCTAGAAAGAGTAGATAAACAGTTGCATCACTTTCCAAACAAGATAAATTGTTGAAATATTGACAATATCTTACTAATCTTTACAGCTAAGTAGGGGGATGAGGGGGTTAGTAAAAAGGCATTATGTTTTCTTGACATTTGAAGCAGTTCAATCCAAAAAATGCAAGTGACAAGAGAATGAAAATGATTAAGCAACATGCGCTACTACATGTCCTTTATTGGGATTTCCCTCGCCTCTGTAACAAGTCCTGACAGTTTCAGCACAGCTGAACAATTTGGCTGTTAAGAAGGGTCAGCTGTATCTGTTGTAGCAGCTAAATGAATACTCCTTTACTAACAAAGACAGGAGATTACATACGTTTTAAAAAGGTTTCATCTCTTATCCATTTTGTCTTTTTACCTGTCATTATTACAATAGCTGATTATAAATGTAGATAAAAAGTGGCAGATGACACATGACTTGAAACTTTACTCCATTACACTACAAACATTCATATCAATTAAGCTTCCTGCATTGACAACAGTTCTCAGCGGTGAATGAAAGTATTTAGCTTGACAGAATATACGGTATTAAGATTTGTCAAAAGATAAGTCTAGTGAAACTCCACAGAGGATATTATACATAAAACACAAAAGTTGACATGTTGTGCTCTGATAAATACAATATTAGAAGCTGAACAATATATATTATTACTTGTCAAGAGAATAATGAATAGTAATTACTTTTTAATATCATCACGGGTGCTGTCCACATTGTAAAGACACAAGTATACAGATGATCCAGATGCCAGGAGTATAAACTTGTCAAGGTAATAAAACTGAGCACCTCGGATGGGTTTGGAGAACATACCGTCATCCTGATGCAGTGAGGAGAGAGAAAAAAAAAAGTTAATTAAATATCTGAAAACATTGCAGACATTATTGGCTTAAAGTAAAATATGAAATTACAAAATGTATCAAAGGGGAAATTTAATTATTTATTTTTTCCATCCATGCATAGTAAAACTATTTTAGATCTACTTCAATCAGCTTTGAGCATGTGGCCATTCAAGGTAAACCATGTAAATCTGATATGGGTATCCTTTTTTGACTGAATTCAGATCCCCGACACAGTTTTAAAGACAAGCTTTCTGTAGTTTGCGTCATCATAAATCGTTTCAAAGTTTTTATTCCAAAGAAAAAAAAGTCACTGTAAAATTAAAACTGCTTTTTAAAAATCAGGCGTTAACTCAGATAAAAGCTGCTCATCAAAAACATTGTTTTTCCTGACTCAGAATCAAGCAAATCTGTGTTACATATGTTTGTTTTGAGCAGGTTAATGCATTAACAAATGTCTGACATATGAAATCGAACATGACAGTAACTCTAAAATTTTTAAGAATAACTTAATAAAGCTTGCACATCAACATAGCTGCTGTCCCTCTGAAAAAACGTATTGCCATTTTTTTTCTAAGTTTGGGCAGATTAATTATACATAATTTCACTTTTTCTGCATAGTTAACTTAAGATATGTAAAAAATATGTTTTAGGGCCTACTAAACATAGTGACTGATCACAAAGATTTGTTTCCAAAGGTTAAGGAATTTTTTATTCCACTTACAGTGACAAAAAGTTATTTCAGTTAAGATTATCTGTTCCTTGTCCACATGCCTTACTTCCATTTCAGTATTATTATGATTATTTAATGTTATCATCTTTTTAAATATGAAGGTTTTGAGACTGCTATAAAAACCATGGGGTTGACTCTTTGTTTTGCTCACAAATATGCCGACTAGAATGCTGTATAACAGACACCAGAATACCAACAAACAAAAGTAAACTTTCATTGGAAGATGTCTGTGAAAAGCAAATACTGTGAAAAGCAACAGAAGCACTTTAGATCTGGTGCCAACCACACTTCAATACCACAGAACCAGAATGGACGCCATTCTTCCAGCAGTCATGTAAATCTTTGAAAACACAGCAGCAAGTGTCTGCAGTTTTTCTGATTTACCTCTAAACCAGTTTGAGTTTGTACCCTCTCAGAACCACGGCATGTTTACAATATGACATCATGCACACTGGTCCTCATTTCACTGTGTGTTATGGTTAGGATTGGGACTCGTAGAGGCTTAAAGTTGGCAAGGGGCAACAATTGTAAAGACATTGAAATGCTGAAGCAATGCTTTATATAAATATAAAAAACAACAACAACAACAAAAATTGCTTCTACCATGACTGCAGCAGGCTCTGAGCTGCAAATGGTCCAAATCCGAAGTGACAAGTCATCTGATGCACTCAGCCACCACTGTCTGCTGAGGCTCCAGCTCACACTGCTCACTGGCTTGTCATGCCCTACATACATACAAACAGAGAAGCCTGAAATAAAACTGGTAATACAATGGGGGCTGCAACATTTACTTTTATGGTATTGTTCAGACAGCTAGTGAGACTGAAAAGAGGAGGCTCATGGTGACCAACACGTCACCTCAACATCTGTTCTTTTATCTCTACTGCCCCCTTATGGTCACCATGTCTCTGCTGCTGAACAACAGCTGTTAATTTCAGACATGTTTTAGCCAGAAAGCCATCTTTTTTCTGCCTGTTGGTGTTTACTGTGTACCACAACTGAAAAAGACCTGTAAGTCTTGGCAACATTTTGTAAAACGCCATACAGATATTATTTTTGACCTTTTTCTTTTCTTTCACAACAATATTTTATTGTGTGACAAAAAAACATAAGATGGGCCAGTTCTGCTTTGGATTAGCCAGTTTCTTTGTAACAAAGTTTAATTAACTGTTTTATGGTGACACCTAGGAATGTAATCTTTCTTTAATTTCAAGTAAATGGAGATTGATCAAATAAACGCAATAAATGCAGCAATTAACTCAACCTGAGGATGATTTTCCTTCATGTAACATTCCTCCTTTCTCTTAAAAAAACATAGAAAGATTTTAAACTTAAGTAACTTGTGAACAGAATGTACATGGAATCAATGGACTAAAGCAGCATCGTACTGACTTAAACAAATCACACTTTCTATAACATAATTTAAATGCAATGTTAACAAAAAGTGACAAAAAGAGAACACAAGTAGAAAAGTACAGCAAAGGACAACAAGGCTTGGATCTGTATGACAGACCTATGTAGACAGTTGGACTGCCAGTTAGAGATGACTTGTACAATAACACTGAACTGTCTCCAAGACCACACAGGATTTGTTTTCCATCACCTGAAGAGAAAAAGGAAACACATAAATATTCTGTCTGGATTTTACCATTGAATTTATTACTATCTCACAGTAAGGCCTTTTGACTGCAAGCAGACTATTTGCCCTTACACTTCACTAAATGTACTTCCAATAATATGTCATAAATTAATGTTTCAGCTCAGTTCTAGAAGACAAAGTGTGTGTCCACTACATGTAGAATTAAATACACCTAATATGTTTGTTATGCAATTCAGTCTACATTTATAGTGCCTTTTTTATTTGATAAAGATACTTTTCATGGGCAATGTCATTAGAATGCCACAAATGTTGGGAGACTATAAAACTGGATATAATGGCAAAATGCTGAGTCACAGAAACTGTCCTCTTGTTTAAA
This sequence comes from Telmatherina bonti, assembly GCF_933228915.1. Classification (NCBI taxonomy): domain Eukaryota; kingdom Metazoa; phylum Chordata; class Actinopteri; order Atheriniformes; family Telmatherinidae; genus Telmatherina; species Telmatherina bonti. The sequence goes on along the minus strand of NC_136629.1, from coordinate 23,232,026 downwards.
ACACAGAAAACATCAAATGTTTGAAGAGACACATTTTATTAGCGCTGTTAGAATTTGATGGCAGGGACATGTCTCAAAGAAGTTAGAATAGGGTCCTTACTTCATTTGATAAAATTCTAAAAAACATAAAAGAAATGGCAAATACTTGGCCAAAACGTTTAGCATATATCTTACTTGAATACTGAAGGCATGAGACCTGTTTGTTGGAGATGCTAAGATCAATATATGGAACAGTTGGTGCTGCACTGTCCGCTGGGTAATCTCTGTGGAGTAAACCTCTAAATGACAAAAGCATGCAAATTATGTACATGATGTTTATATGAAAAAAAAACTTTTTAACACCAGATTCTGACAGTAAGATGGACAACTTACGCATTTTTGGTAATTTTTTTGGAGGAAGAATTTTTCTCAACATTTGTTTTTGGGGAAAACATAATCCTCCTACAAATAAAAACAAACATACATAACAAAAGTCTGGTGCAAAATAAGCAAAATAGATAAAACTTGCATGTGCACAACGCATGGATCAAACCACATGTTAAATGCATATCATGTAAGATGTAAAAATTTTGCTCTTAGAAAGTAAACCAAAAATTATAGAAAGCAATTTGTGGACATGAATATGTGACATATTTTGATATGGTCTGCATTGGAAAACACTAAAAGGATATAAGATAAATACAGGGCTCCCCTTGTTGAGCTAGCTGCAAAGAAATCTAAGACGCATGGTATATGCATGGCTGCCCCAACAAACAGGGTAGCCATATTTTAACCGTCAATCAGCAGCATGTTGATTAAGGCCTGCTTCAAACTCAAGTTCATTTCCACTCTTTCTATTGAATAATTTGAACGTAGTGCTTTTCTTAGTGATCAGAGATGTCGATTCACTCAGCTCTCTGACGTCTCGCTCGTTTCAATGACGTCAATACATATTGACAACAAAAACTGGAAACAATTCTTTGATTTTTTTGGACTTTTTGACTGCCCTAATCTAACTCAACATGTCATTTTTCCCACCAACACCCATGGCCACAATCTGGACCAACAGTCTGCTCCTCTGGTCTCACCAGCAACTGTCCAGCTTCGACTTCCACCCACAGTTTTTAATATCCACCTCTGCACCCTCATTCTCAGTGAAAAGTGCACTATAGTTTTTAAAAATCATAAATTCCAGTAAATCTGACTTAAATTCACTAAATTAATTCATATTGCCTCACTCATTGCCTCAAACATTTCCAGCCCTCATATGACAACTGTCAACCTTGCCCCACTGCCAGAGCCTCAGTAACTTTTGACGCAAGATTCACCATCGCACAACAGTTTCACAAAAACAGCTTTCTGCCATCTCAAACACATTGTCCACCTCCGTCCCTCTCTCTCTCTTTTCCTGCAGCTGAAACAATTATTCACATCTTCATCACATCCTGCTTAGACTACGAGAATAGGATCCTCTACAGCACTATACCACCAAGCTCCTCAAAATACCTCAGTACATTCAAGACTGCCACCAGCCTCCTTACCCACCCCCCTTCCTGAAACCACATCACCCATCCTCAACAACCATCACTCATTCCCTATTCCACAGCACATTATATTCAAAACCTCCTCCTTACCCACAAAGCACTCAATAACCAGGCCCCCTGCTACCTGTTAGACATGCTCCTCCCCTAAACCTCTCCCTGTACCCTCAGCGCCATTGATGCTAACCTCTGACTGCCCCTAGGACCAAGTGCCGAACATGTGGTTATAGGTTGTTTTTTTTTGTTGCTGCCGCTAACCTTTGAAACTCTCTCCCATGATGCATTTGAGACATCAAATTTCCAGTCAAATTCAAATCCTAGCTATAAACTCAACTATTCCACTCTGCTTTTATCACATAAACTTTATATTCAAGTTTTGTGTTGTTGTTTACTTGTTGTATCTTTGCTTTAGTCTGATCTAATTAATTTATCATTAAAAATTATACAGTAAAACAAGGCAAGTTTAATTTCTGTCTGAAAATGTACTTTCAATGCCCAAGTTTTGGAAAAATATATGATTTTATTTGCAAAAGGTTTCTCTGTAAGCGTACTTTACCTTGGGGCACTGGTGTATCCTGATGACTTCACTTTTGAATGAAAAACCAGAGGTTGCTCCTTTATTCCTCCTTGGCACAAAAGAGAAAAAAGACAACAACTGACAAATAAGCTATTTATTCAAAAAGAGTGAAGCGACAGCGCAATTACTAATGAGGAGATGTTGAAAAAATACCATAAATTAGATGTCTAGAAATAAATATCATTAACTATTATTTCTCAGTAATTATTACAATTACTGATCATACGTGAACAGATTTTTAAAGTTTTACCAGAAAAAGAGGGGTCAGAACTAGTAGGTGATCACATATTGGTGTTAACATTAAGAAATGTGCCACAAATAGTGGGATGGTTTATCCTGCAAAGTGTTCGCTGTCAGTGCCTTTGCTGTAACAGTAAGCTCATTTTTTCCACAGCCATTAAAATGTGTAAAGCTTTCCAAAAACTGTTCTTCTGTCAAACACATGCTAAAAAAAATAGTTTCAGAATCTCTGGGCAGAAATTTGCTGGGGGACTGCAGTTGCAGCAGAATAAAAACAAAGTTTATTGCATTGACATGAAGAGATTAAATGTAATTGAAACTGTCGTGTTTAAATGCACTGCAGTATTGACTTGAACATGCTGAGTGCATTGTGTTTCTTAAAGAAAAGTGGCGCTGATGCAATGCATCCTTTGCTGCAATAATAAAGGTAATATTCCAATTTTCTTTATTTTTCCAGCTATTTTCTTTGATGAAAAGTATGTTTCTTCACTGCTTATCTGTAAATAAAATGAGTAAACATTTGCAATTATACTGTTGCATTTTAACAGTCAAATGGAGTACCTTGCTCCATTTCACTGTACTGTGTATAAATTTGCCTGCTGAAAGTAATCTTTTTTCCAAGACAGCCCACATACAGAAAACAAAGGTTTTTTTGGATAAAGATGTAATTACATGGTGATGCAATGACTTTCTCAACAGCCTTATTGACCTCCTGCTGATATATAATGCTCATTTAGTTTTATTGGGTTGTAAAAATTGCATAATTTACGCTGACTTTACACTAGACACTTTTGAAAGCACAGTGAGAGTCTCAGACAATTTTCCAGATTTGTCAAATCCGCGTAAAATCACAGCAGTTTGCTGCTCCTCTTGTAGCTGGATATATTCCACAAAGAAAATCAAATAATTCAAGTGTCTTCAAATGTTTTAAACACAAATGGATGTTTTCTGTGAATTAATAAGAACATCTGTCTGTTTGTTGGGATGGATTTTTATGATTTTCTTTTTTTTGTCCGAGAATGGGTCTTGGTCTAACTTGGATTCCAATTAAATTTTGGGAGTGAATGTCTCAGACAATGGAGTCTGCAGGAACATGAGATGGAAGAATCATCATGGGAGGAAAAGCCCCTGCATGGGATGCACCACCGGCCGATCACCGAAGTGGCCGATGTAAACAAGTCCTATCAATGGCTGGACTGAAGGACAGCACAGAGGTACTAATCATGGCAGTGCAGGAGCAGGCCCTAAACACCAGAGCGCTCAAGGTCCAGATCTACCATACCAGGCAGGATCCAAGGTACAGACTATGCAAAGGAGCCCCTGAAACAATCCAGCACCTCACGGCAGGGTGCAAGATACTGGCAGGCAAAGAATACATGGAGCGCTATAACAAAGTAGCCAGCATAGTGTACAGGAACATCTGTGCAGAATGTGGACTGGAGACCCCTAAGTCCCAGTGAAAAACTCCCCCCAAGGTGGTGGAGAATGAGAGGGCTAAGATCCTCTGGGACTTCCAGATCCATACAGATAAAATGGTGGTGGCCAACCACCCGGACATTGTAATCGTAGATACAGAATGTGGTCACGCTGCTGGGATTGCATTTACATTTAACACCTATTGTACTACAAATCTGAGAACCACCTAATGTGATTGAATTGTGCTTCCAAAGAGCATGCAATGACAATTTGAATTCTATCTGTATAAAAGTAATAGATGCAAATGGGGTAAAAAGACCTGCCATCAGCAGAAATGATGCAACAAAGGAACAATATACTGCCTACGTGGAACATATTTCAATCACCCTGAGGTAAAATGTGCAGAGGTCACAACTCATCTTATACAAGTTCAACCATTATTTCAGACAAGTGTGGTCTTTTTATAAGCTAGGTACAAGAGACAATTTATCATCACTGTTGTAACGCAAGCCACATTAACCAGTTCACATACACACTCACATAATGTAGTGTTTTTAGCCTACGCAATGCTTTTGATCTGTCAACACATACACCCATACAGATTGCATTGGAAAAAATGTGGAGTTTAATGTTCTGTCCACGGACAATTTGACATACGGACTGCTTTACCTGATGAGGCACGCTACTCTCAGACAGTAGAAACACTCTTTCAATATTTATAGTCTTTCCTTTTCTTTGAAGTTTTTTTTTAAGCATTTTTAGTTTTTTTTTCACAGCTAATACAGTTTTAGGTCACTGAAAACAAATGACTGGAAACATCCTTCTAGAGTGAAGACAATCAGAAACATTTAGAACGATATGATGACGGGAAACCTTTTGGAAATAATGAAGCAGACATCCTTCTTTACCTCCTGAATGAGTGTTTTCAGTCAGCAAGTGTCGTTCCATGATGTGGCAGGCCCCTATAACAACTAAGCTGCCAGTTGCATGCTTCCTATTTACACTGGCATGCACATGTCCACTGCATATAAGCTTTGCTATGACACATCTGTCCAGGTCAAAAACGATTCAGAAACAGTAATAAGTTTGTTTTGAAGGAGATTCATCTCAAGTTATATATTTATTTTTCAAATGAAGGAACAACTTAAAATTCCAGTGTACAACAATAAGATCATTGGCAGAATTCCAATGTAATGTTCATGACTATGTTTTCAAAAAACATAGTCATGAAATTTTTCTATAGTGTAAAATGGCTTGAAAAGAATTTAGTAATTGCTCCATTTATATTCAGAGATGGTGTGGCTTCTGCTCTTGACTCTCCATCATGTTTCAACAATAGCACAGAGGCTTTAAAGCAAACCCTGCTCTAAAACTGCAGAACTTTTGTGTTTCTGAAATAATCTTAGATTTGGGGATATATGAGGTGGAGCGACGACATTTGTGATGGTAAATGCAACTACATCCATACCACTGGATATGTAATCCAAGCAACAAGACTCAGAAGTTACAGCTTTTATCATGCAAAAAAGATGTTACAGCTTATTGCCATCAACTCAGCAAGTCAGCTGTCCTGTTCCACTTCAACATTACATCAAATCTGCACTCACATATTTAAAAAAAAAAAAGTAACCTTCAGAGTTGTGCCAAATTTACGACGACGGAATATTTTCCTTTCCAGGGGTCCTGGGGTTTATGGTTTCATTTGTATACACTTTTGCAGATATCTTAAAGAATGCAGAGATGCATGGGGAGCTTGTTGGGTAAGCCTATAAAAGTTTGTGGTTTTTTGCTCCAAAGCTGCAGTCACACACCAACTCTTGAATCTACCAAAGATCCCCTACATAGTCTGGCACTGGTAAATCTCTTTGCTCCAGCTGTGGAGAGTCTAACTGAGACTGGTCTTCTCAGCACTAACTCCCTGAAAGAGCAACATGTAAACCTCAGTACACTGCATAGTTCCAGCAAAATAGTATCAAGCTGCCATTAGCTAATGATACTGCAAAAAAACTGCTCACTTTACCATGACTCCACTGTTGCAATAATACAACAAACTAGGCTGATATGAGAGAAGTCATCAGTCTTAATGCGTTGCACTATTAACGATATGAAGTACCTGATTTTTGTGGCAATGAAAATGGAAGGGAATGCAGTAATGAACACTTCCCGCAATGCAGCTAGTGAAATACAGATAATGAGGATGTGTCAGACCAAATTACAATTATTTAAGAGAGGCTCTGTGGCCAAGCAAAACACAAAATGAGCCATTCAGTGAACTATAAAACCAGGCATACTTTTAAAATCTAAAGTCATCAAGCAGCAGTAGCTCTCATTTTATTTTATGACATAAACACAAGTGAAAGGTGAGTGAGCGTTCAGACAGTGCTAAGGCTGCTAACCTTTCTTTTTAGGCTGGTTAGCCTCCATCTTCTTTAAGTCAGCATTCAGAGGAGATTCAAGCAGTGGAGGAGACCTGAAAATGAGGCATGAGGGAAACAGGAGGGATGCAGTTACTTGAAATGAAGGGGCATAGCATTTTCCACTATTATAGGTAATAAGTTCCTCTCATTAATAATATCATGATATTGCTGGATCACAATGTGACGGACAAGAAAAGACATTTCATGAGTGGCTGTAATAGTGCACGTTAATATGGAAACAATGGAGGATGAAGACAATATAGGCAGTAAGCAAACCAGAAAATAAACTGCACTCAAATGTTCAGCTACATTACTGATGAGATCAGATTACCATTATTTGAGATTATGCAAAAAAAACATAAATGTAATGTTTTTTGCAAGCTATAAAAAGTCAACATTAATATTATGGTTCTAAACATTTCAATTAATGTAGATGCTACCCCATAGTAAAATTAAAAACTTTGCTATTATAAAACAATATAATAACAGTGGTAAAAAAAATAAAATTTTAATGAAGAAAAGAGGTACAACCTGTACAAGAAAATTTATTGAGGCTTTGACTGATTTATCTGATTTTTTGGACACAAAAAATTGTGCAATCAATAAAAGCGCTTAATAAATTTAAATGCTCTATTGCTTATTTTTCTATATACACAGCAAATTAAATCAAATCAAAACTTATTTGCATAGCACCTTTCATTCATGAAGCAGCGCAAAGTGCTTTACATATATTTAAAAAATAAAGGAATAAATATAGACACTTATAATCATTCACAGACATGAACACACCCCCAATCCCATGCTGCATAGTAAAACTCTAAAATAATCTTCTGTCTCTTTAACCAATAATAAAAAAAAAATTAAAAAGCAGATATGCTTACCATTACACTAACAAATAGTTCTTAAACAAGGACACCCGACTGTGTTTTGGTGCATTAGGACAGCATGGTATCATTGTAAACTGACATTGCAATTTTTTCTAACCTTGCTTTAATTGTGCTACATCTTGAGTACATGTGTCAGTCTGTCATGTTTTGTTTACGACAAACTGCGTTGGAGTTGTCAAAAACAAAAATGGACAGGATCCCCATTCACGTCTGCAGGTTGTAGATGGACAGAAAGGCAAATGAACATATGAATTATTTAACCTACATTGCAGGATCTGCACTGTGACTATTTCACTCGCGTACTTTGCGATAACTATGCTTAAATGATATACTGCGGAGCTCTACTGTGTATGACACTACCCTCGTACTAAAGGAAGTTTTTTCTTCTTACTTTAATGATTTGTTTCTTTATAAGCTCATATATATATATATATATATATATATATATATATATATATATATATATATATATATATATATATAATATTTTCCTGTAACTCCAAATTCACCTTGGAAATATGGAAAAGCCTTCATGAGAAGCTCCAGTCCTCTCCAGGTCACTCAGGTAAAACTCCAGCAAGACCACAGATGGTGTAAACAAAGAGCTCACTAAAGCCAGCATCTGTGCAACAGAACAGTTAGTTCATCATGTATTACAGCTACATTTATTAATATTTTGGCAGGTTTACTCACAGACTCATCACATCTTGGGGAGATTGACCATGATCCAGCCATGCTGATGCTCAAGGTGGGGTTATCTAGATATAAGCATGAACATCAGTCAAATGTTTGGCTGCAAAAGCCTTTTTATTTCACCACTGGAATCATTCAAAAGACATTTTCTGTAATATGATTATAACTTTGTATATCAATCTAAGAGACCATTAAACAGACCAAACTGAGAATTTTTTAACATGATATAGTATATAATAATGTACAGTAGTGTACAACAAATGGCTGTCCAGGAGCATAAATGCATCAGCGCAGGAACAACTTCACTCAGAAGGAAAAACATAAACTATGCTCATCTATTTTAGCCACTGCTGAAAGAGTTTAATACTTGACTAAAATAAGCATGACCATGACATTGGCACAACTGGAAAAATGTAGGCTAGAAATGTGTCTTTCTCCAAAAGTCTTACATTAGTCAACATGTTTTTAAAAAAAAGGAACATATGGAGAAATCATACAACACGCAGCTTACCTTTGAAATAAAACACTGCTTTGAGCTCTGAAGTTGCTAGATCAATCACATAAAGACCATCAGAGCCTCCTATACAAAACCAGCTGTTGTTTCTGCAAGGGCCCACACAGAAACATATGAAAAAACAACGTTACAGGATTTCCTTTTAAAGCATTTTCATATCATTTGGGGAGAAACAAAGAAACCACACTTGAAACAGTGACCAAATGGTGAGGCATACACACCACAACGCTATAGATTTTATTCAAGTTTCCTTTGACTTTATGCAGTCTACAGCTTTGAAGATGGAAACTGCCACACAGAGCAGAAAGGAGATTTGTGTTTTTATCCACTTCCAGCTCTTTGCTCCATCGTGAGGTTATGATATTGTAGACAATTACATTTTAGTACATCATTATTTTCATGCTGACCCCGTGCTTCTGTACAGGATGGGACAATTACAGCCATTATGTGAGGAATTTTAATGTGATAATTGCATCCCCTAAACTGTTCCGAAGGTATAACTTTTCTTTTCTGGAAAGTTTTGATAAGTTCATTGCTACAAGGCCCATGTTAAAGTAGGTGACATTTCAAATGGTCAGGTAGAAAAAAAGGGTTCTGTTATTTGCACTTGATGGAAAAGACAAAGACTTATACTGTTTTAGACTCTGGCCAGACTCCACTAATCCTGCTATGACAGTACTAAAAAGCAGGATAATTCTAAAGGGTGTGAAGTAATTACCCCATTCAGCTGCATTTTTCTCGCATAAGACACCTGAGCAAGAAACTCTAGTTTTTAGTATGATCAAAGTAAAGCAAGTTTCACAGCTTGGATACAAATATTGTGTTACGGATAGAGTGGATTTTATCCTAAATCTTCAGCCTGCATTTCATGATGCAAAAGATGCTGCTCTTGGGTCACATGCTCTTCTAAGAAAAATAAGGAATCAATGTATTTCATTCATGTGGTTTACATAATACAAAGTTGGATAAGTGCTTTTTTAACTCCCTGTTTCCTGTCGTAACAGCACAGTCTGTAATGGTTTATATCATGTAAGTGCAGTCTTCTGTGATATTTTTTTGTAGTGCATTCTGTAATTAGCTTCCAGATTTTTATGACATTATGAATTTTTTTCCTTTTTATTTTATTTTGTCAGAACAGCTGGGTTTTGATTGCCTGTGTAGGATTTTCCTGAATCACACTTGATTGTTATTTATAGAAATATGAACAAAACTGAGTCTTTGAGAATGGTTGTAGTAGGAACTGTGTCACCAGTCATTACAAAAAACTTTTAAAAAAATAGCTCTTCCTAAGGCTAAAGTCAAATAAATCCATTAATCCATCTGTATGAACAACTGAGCGAGTGCAAGTGGAACTGTGAAATCCACATTGATTTCCTGTGACTAACAAAGGGTTACTAATGAACAGTTCTTGAAAATGTCATGACCCTTTCCTTATGGACCCCTCCCTCCATCTTTAAAGGGTTGAGAAGCAAAAACATGAATATATGGCCTCAAACATCAGGATTTAAGTTCTGCAATTACTCACGCTAAACTGTTTACTTACTTTTCTTGGTCAGTATCAATGTCTGTAGATGGGCCACATGAAGCCATTCTGATGACGGGTTTGGAAACCTCACATTCATCCACTAATGATTGTTTAGAAATCCCTGGAAGACAAATCCCAAAAGAAGTGTCAAAGTAAACTTAATCAGTTAGCAAACAGATAAGCAAACAGATGGATTGATAAAACACTTTGTGGAAGTCCCTCATGTCGCCTGCCATACATCCTCTCTGTCACTATTTGATATAGCATTACCTGTCTGATGACTCACAGTCCGTTGATGTCTTTTTTCCATCTTCTGAAGGTCCATTTTTGTCACCAGGGGGCACTTGTAGTCATCACTGAGAGAAAAGGACCAAACCTAAAACAAGTAGGTGTCTAAATGCCAAGCTCTGCTTTTAAGTGCTTTGTAGGTGTTGTGTGAATAAGTTACTGACCTGTCCATCAGTTGAGCCGATAATAAGGTGCCTGTCCTTCTCTAAAAGCAGGACACTAAGCAGTGGGGATGCTAAAGAATTGAAAAGAAAAAAGACTTGGAATATGCATATGTATGCATGTGCGTGTGTGTGTGTGTGTGTGTGTGTGTGTGTGTGTGTGTGTGTATACGTGTTGAGGGGGTGGCTGATTGTGTGTGTGTGTGTGTGTGTACTGCAATTTCCAATTTCAACCAGATAATCCTAATTTTTATAAATTCATTGCCGAGCAAAAAAAAATTGAGGATCAATACTTGAATTAATATTGGCTGTTTATAACACTCCCTGCGATGGACTGTCGACCTGACCAGGGTGTACCCTGGCTTTTGCCTAAAGTCTGCTGGGATACGCTCCAGCTTCCCCGCGACCCTTAATCGGACTAAGTTAGGAGAATGAATTAATGAATTTTTATAACACAAGCAGTGGTATCCTACCTGAAAGCACAAATGACTGGTAGACAACAGTTTCAGTTCTCAAATCCCAAACCTGAAAAAAAAAAACACATTAATGCAAGAACTAATGCAAGTACATAATGTATTATTTACTTCAAAAGTACCTTAAAAGTACGATCCTCTGATGTGCTGACAAGAATATCTTTGTTCCAGGAACAAAACTCCACTGATGTTAAAGGTCCCAGGTGCCCAGTCAAGGTAGAGATCACTTCTTCACCCTGATGTGGAACATAGTAGTGAAAACTGGATCAAAAGCAATGTAACATGTGATGTGGTAAATATTATGGGGATCACTATGAAGTACAAAAAGTACAGTATTTAACCCTTTTACTGTTAGAATTGGATACCTTCACAATGTGGTTTGGGTCAATTTGGACCCAGATCAAAGATCTCCTAATAAGAATGTTATCTAGTGTATTTTTACTGCTGTCAAGGTCAAAACGGGTCAGAATTGACCCTAACAGTATGTAAGGGTTAAGTACAAACTTGAAAACTACCGGTTTATTCAAACAAAAACTGTTCAAGGTGTATCATTAGGTACCTTTGAGTTGAGAATGTATATAATTGCCCCTGAACATGCTGCCACTCGCTCATTGGAAAAACAGAATGAGAGATGGAGGACCTCACCCAGTAAAGTCCCAATAACTATTCCAGATGCAACCTCACCTGCAAACAAATAGCCTGTTAAAATTCAAAACAAAAGGACATTGGGGACCCCTGCAGGGACTACATGGCAGACTTGTTCTAAAAGTTCTCATTTTAATGATTAACAATGTTTGCTCCATAAACCACTGAGTTATTGTGTTATAGCAGTCATTACAAATACCTGACTTCCTATGATTATTAGTGAAACATGGTGACTTTGGCAGAGGGAGAAATCATTTTATAGGACTGAAAGCCATGTTTATGTACACACTCCACAAGTCCTTTTACCATCCTGTGTTCTCTTCTGGCACAGCTCAATATCCCAGACAATTATATATTCGGCAGAAGCAGAGCAAAGGAAAGCAGGAGGACTGCGCCCTTTTCCGAAGGTCATGGCTGTAATGTCTCCGTGGTGACCTGTTAGCACCAGTGGCTGTAAATAAACATACTGTGGATTAATTATTTTCATTTGGTATATCATTATGTTATTCAATTCTATGTTGGGGTGACAGTATTTGTTTTCTACGTTATAATATCTTAAAGTTTATGGATCTGTTAAAACTGTCTAGCTATCATTATTAACAATAGTCCGAATAAAACAATATTAGAATATTTTCTATGCACACATGAGAACAAAAACACCATCGTACCTTCTGTTGTAGGTCCATGTTATTGTAAACCAGCACCTTCTTGCCATGCAGCGGAATACCACAGTAAGACTGGCAACATGCAAGCTGCTGATGTGACAGAAGTCTGTCACTGGTCAAACTGAGCTTTTCAGTAAGCATTTCAGCCTCTATCTAAATTGCAGCACGACTGGTTGTGTAGCGTATTTATAAAGTAAATTAAAATATTACATCTTCCTAAGAAGTATGTCTAAGTTAAAAGATAACACTAGTTCATAAATATAGAGAGAACTTCAGCTGGACTACGGAGTGGATAAATGTTAGGTGTTGCTAGGAGACCTTCACGATATTCGTCACTATAGATCGTCTATTGAAGCGAGCGTTTCACACACAAGAACGCATTGAGCCGGTTAAACATGCACTGCTATTTATGTCGCACGGTGACTTCATGAATACACCCCTTTCCTTTGCAAATGTCTTTACATTGAAAATTTCTGTCCGCAAACCGTTGCTTCATAGTTAGGCATTTCAAAGGGCAAGAGCTTCACTGAATTCCAGATTAGTGCCCCCCTCACTTAACCACAAGATGGCAGTAGTTGTTCATTTACTTTTAGTGCATGTCATTAGTAGGCAGCGGTGCTTCAAACTTACCATAAATTATATGTATATATATATGTGCCTAGCTTTTCACCTACACCAGAACTCAGTCTATCTATACACACACACACACACACGCACACACACACACACACACACACACACACACACACACACACACATATATATATATATATATATATATATATATATATATATATATATATATATATATATATATATACATATATATATATATATATATATATATATATATATACACACACACATATATATATATATGTATATGTATATATATATATATATATATATATATATATATATATATATATATATATATATATATATATATATATATATATATATATTCATACCCTTTCATTAAAGACACAGCTACCTGTAAAAGCAGCTGACATTGACTGAAGTAATAATAAATAAGAATTTTTATGAAAATTCTGGTTCAATAGAATTTCTTTTTTTTTTTTAAAAAAAAAAAAGCAAACACATAAAATAATTTCATATATATTCCATCACTCATAAACTAATATTTTTTTTAACAATCCTATATGTGTGTATATATATATCTATATATCTATATCTATATACACATATACATATATATATATATATATATATATATATATATATATATATATATATATATATATATATATATATATATAAACAATTTCTTATATGTTCAATCACTCATAAACTAATAAGCTAATATTTATCATAAACTAATATTTTGCTGAAAAATCCTATATATCCTGTATATATAGGATATGTGCCTAGCTTGTCACCTACACCAGAAGTCAGTCTATATATACACACACACACGCACACATATATGTGCGCGCGCGCGCGTGTGTATATATAGACTGACTTCTGGTGTAGGTGAAAAGCTAATTTCTGCAGTCTAAAGTCATTAGAGGACACCAGATCCTAAGTAGTTTATCCAGTTTGAATGGCTAAAGATTTATAAAAAGCTAGAAAAGTGAGGGAATTCTGGGAAGCGTAGTTTCCGTATAGACAATCGGATATGACGTATGTGTTGTGTGGCTAGTAGATTTGGATGAATCCGTCGACGTTGACAGTCGTTGGGACATGACAGTGCTTTTGTTGTAGAAAGCTAACTTTAGCTAAACGGTTAGCTTTCTGACAGGCTATTTGGATTACATTGGCCGAAAGAGAGAAATTCCAGTACCAAGGCGCCTTTTCCTCTAAGTTTGGGTTTCTTTAATCTTTGTGTCTTCATCAAATGAAGTTGTTAGTGTGTTTTCTGCTGAATGGAGCTAATTTAACTTAAGCTAGATGGTTAGCGTGCCATCAACTTCTGAATTTCCTAACTTGGTCTCTGTGCGGGCCATAACAGCCACACTATTCATCAGGGAGGGTGGCGAGAGCCGGTGTTGCTAGCCCTTATTTTAGCCAGGTAGCAAGAACAACGAGGACCCGAACTTAGTGAAGCAAAAGACAGTTGCTAGCATAGGGAAGCTAGCATATATTGATTTGTAATATGAAAAAGGCACAGTCTGACACATTGGGTTTTGTTCCTCAAAAAGATATCGTTTACAACAAACTTTTGCCGTATGCAGATAGACTCGATGACGAATCTAACGACATTTTGAATAAAATAAAGGGTAACTTGGGCCGAGCTGTTCAGCTTAGAGAGATATGGCCCGGTGTCTTGTTTTGGACAAGAAAACTTTCCACGTAAGTAACACTAATCTTCTTCGGTTCCTAACATAACGGTTCTGACTGTTTTTTTTTATGTTTTCTTTATTGTTAACTGTTAGTATTGAGCTTTGATAGTGTTGACAAAAGTCGATTACGTGACAATATAACATAATTCAGCATTTGGTGACTACTTAGTCTGTTGTACGCATAGTTGATTTGAGCAAGTGATCAAGCAAACAAGTTACCCAATTTCATGAGGCACTGGCGTTTGACATTAATGTATTGTGTGATTTTGAGAAAAAACATTATTGCTATCATAGTCTATCAATTCATATAAAGCTGTTAATTCCCAGAAAACTAGAATGTGCTATGTGAATCTGATTATGGGCTGTATATCTTTCATAATGAGGACAGTGGATTGTTAAATACACAACATGACCCAGACAGCGCATCGCAATTGTAGGTCATTGTCGTTACTGCTGTGCTTGTGGTCCGCAGTTGACATTTTCTTTTTGACTCAAATAGACAATGGACAACTTGCCCATTTCCAAATTTCGTTGACTTGCCAGTTTCACGTGAAGCTGCACGTCATCTTTAAGGATCACTCGCAGTATTCCCTGCTTTCATAATGCAGACTCATGGTTGTGTAGGACATCGCTCTTTACGTGCTTCACTCAGTTTTGCTCCTTGTTGAAAGTAACACAAATCTGTTATTACTTTACTAAATATGATCAGTCATGTATGTCTTACCTTGAGTGTTTTCACGTTTAATTTATTTAGTAAGGAATCAGATTAAATGAGAAAATGCTTGACAACAGCATGACAGCAGATTACAAAAGGTGGTGTTTCATTTAGTTTTTTTTTTTTTTTAAATGGCTGAGCTTTCTTTAATCCTTTCATTTCTCAATGATTACACATTAGTCTGTCCACAGAGTTAGTTCAGTGAGAAATGAAGTCTGCTGTTTGGTTGATCCAGATATTGTGTTATGGTATTTTGACGTGCTGGTTCTGAAAGAGTTTTAATTGTTCATTGTAAAGTGTTTCATGTGTGTTTTTTCTCTTTAAAATGTGTTATTTTATGATATAAGCAAGTTCATTTTCCTCTACTATAAAAGTGGCTTAGTTTATAATCTTTTAAGAAAAACAAACAAAAAAAACAAACATTTTTTTCTTATTGCTCAGCAGTTTTGTGTCCACTTATTCCACATGTTGAAAAAGCAACAATTATATTTACCCCTGCACTTCTTATTTAAGGTACATGAGACTGTATGGACGGAAGTTCAGCAAAGAAGACCATGTACTGTTCATCAAGTTGCTCTATGAGCTTGTAACGATCCCCAGACTGGAGATCAGCATGATGCAGGGCCTTGCTCGCCTTCTAATCAATCTTCTCAAGTAAGAATTTGCCCCAATCTTCCATCCTTTTTGTGTTTATTTTCCACATACTTTTTTTTTCTAACACACACCATTTTTAAAACATGTAAAAACACACACAAAATGTGTAGTCTTGTGTCATTTTTTGGCAATAGTCAGAGATTATTATATGATCCATGTGTACGTTCTCATTTGTATGTGCTATTTACTTAACAGGAAAAGAGAGCTACTGTCAAGGGAGGACCTTGAGTTGCCGTGGAGACCACTGTATGAATTGCATGACAGGATTCTTTTCTCAAAGACAGAGCATCTTGGCCTCAACTGGTTTCCTAAGTATGCCTCTGTTCTTTTATGCTATATTCTCTTTTTTTTAATTTTTTTTTTTTTAATGCATATTTTATTTTAACACTGGTCATGATTGACTTTAGGTATACTCTTATTTCAAATCAGACAATGAGGGATTTACAGTTAAATCAGTAGCAACTT